>NW_007726164.1:4481-24457 GCF_000696425.1 Galeopterus variegatus
CCACTCACTGGCTGAGCGCAGTGCGGGCGCAACACCAAGGGTTGCGATCCCATTGCCGGTCAGTAAAAAAGGAAAAAAAGGAAAAAAAAAAAAAAAAAAGAAAGAAAGCGTAACTAGATGGGTAAATATACATAAAAATTTTTTATTATTTAAATATTGTAAAAGATAACTGACCATTTCATAAAAACAAATAACAGACCGCAGAGTTTATAACATATGCAAAAGCAGAATGACAATAATAGCACAAAGGAGACAAGGAGAGAAGGAAGTATGCTACTGTAAGTAAATGTGAATTGTATTGTAAACTATGTAGTAGGTACAATATTACTTGAAAGTAGACTCACTTAAAGACGTATACGCCTTGGGCCGGCCCAGTGGCGCACTGGAGAGTGTGCCGCTTGGGAGCACGGAGGCGCTCCCGCCGAGGGTTCGGATCCCATGTGGAGACCGGTTCCCGCTCACTGGTTGAGCGCGGTGCGGGCGCAACACCGAGGGTTGCGATCCCGTTGCCGGTCCCCGGTACAGGCGCGACACCGAGGGTTGCGATCCCGTTACCGGTCAGTAAAAAAGACAAAAAAGGAAAAAAAAAAAAAAGATGTATACGCCTTAAAACAAGAAAACAAAAAGCTACTGGTAATTAAAAAACAAAGGAGATAAATGGTATAAAAAGTAATCAATCCAAATAAAGGCAGTAAAAGAGGAAAATAAGAACAAAAAACAGATGGGAAACATAGAAAACAAATAGCAAGATGACAGACTTAAACTGAACCAGATTAATAAATCACATTTTGAAGATAAATGCTCTAAACATCCCAATGAAAAGGCAGTAACTGTCAGGTTAGATAGAGAAATTAAATGCTGCCTACAAGAAAGGCACCTTAAATACAAACATACAAACTAGTTAAAAGAATGAAAAAAGACAAAAGATATACTATGCTAACAATAATTAAAAGAAAACTCAAGTGGCTATTTCAATAACAAAGTAGATTTCAGAGTAAAGAATGTTATCAGGAATAAAGGAGACCATTTTCTAATGACAGAAGGGTCAATTAATCAAGAAGACACAATCCTGAACATTTATAACACAGCTTTAAAATATAGGTTAATGGACACAAAGAATGATTATGTTTTGTAGTGATGAATATGCTAATTATCCTGATTTGATCATCACACATTGTACACAGGTATTGATATTCAACAATGTACCCCACAAATATGTATAATCAATTATGCTTCAATAAAAAAATGAAATAAAAATAAAACACACAAAGCAAAAACTGATAGAACCTCAAGAAGAAATAGATCTACAATTATATTTGGAGGTTTTAATACCTTCCTCTCAATAACTGATAGAACAAGTAAACAGAAAATAAAAAATAATAGGAGACCTGAAAACACAATAAATCAATTTGAACTAATAAACATTTACAGACTATTCCACCAAACAGTAGCAGGAGACACATTCTTTGCAAATGCACATGAAACTCTTACAAAACGGACTATATAGTGGGCCATAAAACAAGTATGAACAAATTTGAAAAAATTAAAGTCATATAAAATATGTTTTCTGAACACTACAGAATATAGAAACAGAAAAATTTTGGAAAATCCCTAAATAATTGGAAACTAAATACAATCCTTTGAAGTAATCCATGGGTCAAAGAAAAACTCAAAAGTAGAAAATGTTTTGAAGTGAATGAAAGTGAATAGACAAGGAGCAAACATACCAGTCAACTTATCCAGCATTCAATGCTTTGGAGCTGCTACCTGCGTCAGATATTTCTTGGGACCATGAGCCATGGCTGCACTAGGCATGGAAAGAGGCCAGGCTTTCTATTTACTTTTTTTTTTTTTTTTTTAGAAATTGACAAGGGGACTATAAAATTCACATGGAAATACAAAGAACGTAGATTAGCCAAAACAACTTTGAAAAAGAATTCTGATAAATCCATAGTAATCCAAACAGTATGGTAGAGGCACAAAGATAGACATGTAGATCAAAACTGAATGGAGTCCAGAATTAGATGCACATATATATGGAAAAGAGACTTTTTTTTTAATGATGATGCAAAGTCAATTCAATGAAGGAAGGACAGTCTTTTTCAACAAATGGTACTGGAACAATTGGATATCCGTATGCCAAAAAAATTCATTCAATACCTTGTACCATATACCAACATTAACTCAAAAATCTTCAAAGCTGATCAAAGAATTGAATGTACAACCAAAAATTATGAAACTTAAATGGAAGAAAATCTTTGCAACCTTGGGTCAAGATACAACTGCAGAAGCATGCTACATAAGATAAAAAATTAGTATGTTGGACTTCACAAAAATTGAAAACATTTGTTCTTCAAAAGACACAATAAAAAAATGAAAAGACAAGCCACAAACCGGGGGTAAATATTTGCAAAGCATTTATCAGAAAAAGGACTTATATCCGGAATGTATATAGAACTCTCAAAACTTAATAATAAGAAAAACAACAATCCAACTTAAAAACTGGGCAAACAATTTAAAAGGACATTTCACCAATGAAAATAGATATATGGATGGCAAATAAGCACATGAAAAGATGTTCAAAACACTACTCGTTAGATAAAGGCAAGTTAAAACTACAATGAGATACTGCTATGCAGCTACTAAAATGACTAAAAAAGACTAACAATAAAAAGTATGTGGAGAAACTAGAACTCTTACACAATGCTGATGGGAATATAAAGGGATACAATCAATCCAGGAAAAAGTCTGATAGTTTTTGGTAAACATATACCTACGCCCAAGTTGCCCAAAGAACTGAATTTCCATCAACGGGAAATGAGAAGGCTACAGAATAAGCAAATTTTAAAGCAAAGATTGCAAATTTTCCCTCAAAAAAATAAGTTTTTAAAACGTTGAGTTTGAAATGTCTTAGATATTCAAGTAGAGGCATCAACTAGGAAACTGGATATATAAGTCTACAGTTCAGGAAAGAAGTCTTGGATGATACAAATTTAGGAGTCTTCTGCATTTAAAAGGAATATTTAGTCAGCTGTGCCTGCCTAAATCAAGCAGATAGTGCTCAATAAAAATTAGTGGAAGAAATCAAAGTTCTAAGTACTTTATTAACTTGTTTCATCCTAACAAAAACCTTATAAAGTAGGAACTGTTATCCACATTTTATAGATGAATTAACTGAGGCATAAAGGTTAGTAATTGGCCCAAGGTCGCATGGCTAGGAGCTATATTTGGGTTTTATAGTAAAAGTTAATAGCTATTAGAAACAAACAAAGATGGGGCCGGCCCGGTGGCGCACTTGGTAGAGGGCGGTGCTCCCGCCGAGGGTTCGGATCCCATATAGAGACCAGTCCGCTCACTGGTTGAGTGCGATCCCGTTGCCGGTCACGGTATGGGTGCGACACCGAGGGTTGCGATCCCGTTACCGGTCACGAAAAAATACAAAAAGGAAAAAAAAAAAAAAAAAAAAGAAACAAACAAAGATAACATGAAGTTATTGGTGATATTGTCCCTAGTTGGAAAAAAAACATTAGAGTCACACATCCCCAGACTATTAACTAAAAAAATAAAATAGAAAAGGATTAAATAAATCTGGAAAAAAAAAAAAATTCCCCAAATCCATAATTGACAGTAGTGACTTCCCTTAAATTTTATACATATTAAAATAAATGTAATTTATAAGTTAAAGATATTAAAATCTATGCTACCTACCTACTATATTTATGTCATTTTAAAACTTCTAGAAGAAAAACCAGTTTTAAGCTGGTACCTCAGCTAAAGTAGAAACTGAAAGACACAGAAGTTTAATGAAGAAGAAATTAAACTGGGATCGAAACAGCTATAGAAACTATATTACAGTTTAGAGAAGGCAAAAAGAAAGTTCTATATCGGTATTTAGGAAAATGAACTAGTAGGTAAAATATCAGAAGTTCCTAATCTACAAAAGTGTCATTTAAATTTCAAGGAAATATGTTCCCCGAATTTCAATTCTAACCTTCAAAAAAAAAAAAAAAAAAAAGAAAAGAAAACTTGGAAAGGTTAAAACACTACATCAAATGCTATAATGAAGGATATAAAATTGAAGACATAAAAGGCCGTTCTTTGTTATAAAACAATTGCTATATTGATAATGCCTCATTCAGGCATAATGGAAGACTAAGACAGAACTTTTTAGAGGTTTTTCATAAAATACTACTACTCTTGCCCACTAATGTTCATTATAAACTATAATAATTAACAAATCTACTTATCCTGACTTACTGCAGATCTTTAACACAGCCCCAACAAATATGTTCAATTTTATTTCAGTTCGCTGCATCTTACTGCATTAAAAATAAAAATAATAGTTGAAGAAATTTTTTCAAAGGCTTTCATCCAGAATTAGTTACAAGCAGACCAATTTTAATCAACTTTTCAAGAAAGAAGGAAACAGACAATAAAACAAAATCAACAATCACATCACATCTCTATGTCCTGTTAAAAGTTTAGAGGGGAGTGGAGGTCTCTATAAACAAAGTGGTTAGTACATCACAAACAAATTGAATTTTCTAATTTTCATTTTCAAAAGCTGAGATAGTCATCTTGACTATATTTGAGGAAGTTAAAGAAACCAATTCATTTTAACAATTACCTGCTTAGAATCCATGAAGGGAACCTAAAGTTTTCCAAAAATTCATTAGGATACAAATAAAGTGCCATAGACTCCAAGAGTTTCACTAACTCATAAGATGAGAAGTTTTCAATGAAACAATGAATAGCAAATACCAAAATCTACCCAGCTGATGCAATTTATTACCAAGACATGAAAATTCTATGTCCAACTTATTCCATTTTGCTCCACTCCTACTACTTTATTTCAGGTCACTATCAACTCTTATCTAAATGATTGCAGTAGTCTCTGAACCTGCCCTCACATGGCCCATCCATCTTCCACACAGTAGCCAGAACCAAGTAGAAAGGTAAAGTTCAAACCTCTAAAAGGGGTTTTCTAAGAACCTTTATGATCTTTTAATTTTTTTTTTTGAAATAACACATACACATTATTTATTGAGCATTATTTGTACAAACAAAAGTTTGGGAGCAATCCACATATCCATCAGTAGGAACTGACTAAATAAACCATTGTATAGCCACACACAGTATTCTAATCAGTAGTGGCTATCCTGAAGATACAGATCTGCATATTCTTGAACACACTCTTTTGGAAACCTTTATTTATTTTTAATTAATTAATTTATTTTTTTACATTCTAAGGTGTTGTGGAGCAGTTAGGGTGGAGGGGAAGACAGGAAGGGAGAGAGAAGGATACGGTGGGAGGATGAGGAAAGGGGAAGTGGGGAGGGGGGCATGGTCGAGGCCTGTGGCAACCCCCTTCATTCCAGCAGAGGAGCCCAGGAGGCTTTCCAGTGGTGGCTCAGTTGTGGCTGCACTGGATGGATTTGGGGGGCGGAGGGCTGGCTAAGGCCCTTGGCCCCCCACCACCCTGGATTGAGAGCCCAGAAAGCTTCCGCCAGCAGCCTGGTGAAAACCTTATGATCTTAACTCTTCATGTTTTCCTGGCTTGCATCCTTCACCACTTCTATATCCACTCCCAGCCAATATACAAACACCAAGAATGTGTGATATCCCATGTACACACACTAGGCTTCAGCCATACTCAGCTATCTACAGTCCCCAAAAGCAACGGCTACCCTTAAAGCCTCTGCACATGCTCCTTCCTCTGACTGGACTGTTCTCCCCAACCCCTATCTTCTTTTTGCTAACTTTGACTCATCCTGAAGTCTCAGTTTAAATGCCATGTCCTTTGTGATACCTTCTTTGTCCAACTCCTTCCCACCAAACCCCATCTGATGACCCATAACACCCTGCATTTAGCCTCCACATAGCAATTCTCACTATGAATCATTGTTTACTTACCTAACTTCTATCCTAATATAAGCTACCTGAGGACAGAGATGGTGTCTTGTTATCATGTCCTCAGCAACTAGATCAACATCTGACCCACAATAAGTATTAAACAAATTTGTTGAATGAATGAATGTACTGTGAAAGGTATCTCATTCAGAGAAGGAACACGGATTTACTTACCTAACTTCTGTCCTAATATAAGCTACCTGAGGACAGAGATGGTGTCTTGTTATCATGTCCTCAGCAACTAGCTCAACATCTGACCCACAATAAGTACTGAACAAATTTGTTGAATGAATGAATGTACTGTGAAAGGTATCTCATTCAGAGAAGGAACACGGCAGTCTGAAAACCTTAATTAAAGAAATAACATACCTGTCTTTCCAACTCTTGTCCTGTTATGCCAGCCTCTACATGAACTGTCAGATTGTTCTCATCAATCCAGAGGATTCGATTCTGTTGCAAAGGAAGAAAAAAGTCTTATCTCCATAAATGACTGACATTTTCTCCTGAAATGTAACTTCCTAATTCAAAGCAACAAGTGACAAGATAGTAATTAAACAACTAGGATTCTCCCTAACCATCCATATTGGAAACCAGCTCCACTTATCCCTGACTATGTAACATGACAGTCATAGTAACAAAGGCACTACACTATGTAGGAGCTGGTTTAAAACACAGACTGTCTTTATTCAGATGTTAATTAGAATCAAATTCTACCACATATCTTAGACAAGTTACTTAACTGTCTAAGCTCAGTGCTTTCTCATTTGTAAAATGTGAATAGTAATGATACACACTTGCAGGGTTGCTGTAAGGATTAAATGAGATGCTGCATGTAAAAAATTTAGCATACACAGGTCCTGGCATTCTACAAATACTATCTGCACTATTGTCAACACAGCAATCACACCATGAGATTAGGAAAAAATGGCCATGAGATTAGGAAAAAAATCACCTGCAAAGACATTTGAGTATAGTAAATGACATCCCTGCTTCATTTTCAATCTAAAATAGGATCAGAGATCCCATGCAGAAAACAAAGCACATCCCCGCCTCAAGCTGAAAAGAAGGAATCGAGTATCATCTGGATCAACTTACTAAATATACTACTACAATAAAAAATGTTTTTTTTAACATTTGACCTAATTTTTATGTTTTGTATATATATATGAACCTTCATGAAATATTTTCTACTATTAAGAGCAAACTATTTTCCCCTCCTACTTGGCTGAACAATCAGATAACATATAAAATCTTTTTCTGGATCCCAGGGAAGCCTTCTTTGTAAAACTAAATTTTCATGTTTCATGGCAATAACTAATGCAGATAAGTCTAGTTAATAATAAAAACCAAAAAACACAATAGAAAATACAAAAATAGCAGTCTCTGCCTAAATTCCAGATTTGAACACATACTAATAACTGCACTGCTTAATTCATAAGGTTATGATAAATATTAAGTTACATGATATATGTGAATTTTTTGTTATATAAAACATTATAATTATAGTCTCACTATAAGACAAGAGTAATTTCAATATAACTATAGTATAATCAGGCTTTTGGTCTTATGGCAGCTAAACAAAAGGAAGTATTAAACTGCAGAGTAAAAAGACAAAGAATTTATTAATCTGATGGCACCTTATACTATAATAACTTATGTACATCTTCGCCCACAACAGACTGGTTCAGGGCAATTAAATAATTGTGCTAAATATATACCTCATACCTACCAAGGGTCCAAACATATTTTTAGTAGAAGAAAAGAAATTAAAGGAGGCAGAGAAGAAAACTACCATTATGGCTACTCAAAAAAAAAAAAAAAAACTTAAAGAAAATATATAGACCACCCTATTACATCCAGTATATACTACCTAACCCAAGTTAACAATAAAACAAAAACAAAAATGTAAAGGCCAATAGGCCTTAGTATTACCATATATATTTTAATAGAAAACCAGCATGACACTAATTCCCAAATTTTCTACATATTATATCAGAAGTACACTGTGCAAAATCATGCATAGACATGACTTACTGACTTCTACAGAAATCAGTTATAAGTACCCCCTATCCATTATAATATCCGAGACAGTCCAAGGTTAAAAGCACTGCATATATAAAGTTTCTCAGCAAAATAAATGGTTAGAAACCTGGCATTTACAATTGTGACACAGAATTTTAAGCATCTGCTCAGTGTCAAGACTTATCTCATTTAATCTTCAAAGTAATGTTCTGAAAGTATTACTGTTTCTACTTTATACATTCAGTAATAGATTTAGTGGTAAATTTGCACATAGTAAGGTTAAAAGACAGAAATTCAAACACATTCCAAAGCCTATTCCAAAACAGGATATTTTTAAACTACCCTCTGAGGAAATTACCTTTTCTTAAACTCTAGCATAAGGAAAGGCTGATGGAAAACTCTACAGTAAAATCATCAGGCAGTCACAATCTGAACTAGCTCATCAATTTTATCATCACTAAAAGAGGACAACCAGGTATTATACATCTCCACTCCTGATGTTACAGGACCTAAAACAGCATACCATCATCTATAAGAAACAGAGGTAGGGAGGGAGGAGGAAAAAAAAGGTATGCCTGAACCTAACTAGAAACTATATCTAACTTCCAGTTTAGAGGACATCCAAGGCCTGGAAATGACACCAAGAAGAAGCAACAGACAAATTCAAAATATGACATTCTATAGTACCAATAACCTAGTTTCTTCAAAAGTCAATAACATTTAAAAAAGGGGGGAGGAAGAGGAGGCTTTTTTAGATAAAGTGAGACTTAAGAGAAACAACCAGAAGCTCACATGAGCCTTGTCTGGATCCCCATTTGAACAAATGAACTGTAAAAAAGACATTTTTGAGATTTTAGAAAATTTAAATTTGAATTAGGTATTAAATGATATAAAGAATTACTTTTGATTTTGCCAGGAGTAAAAACAATACAGTAGTTATATGAGAAAATGTCCATTTTTAAAGAGACACACAAGAATATTTAGGTGTAAAGTAGCAAAATATCAGGATTTTCTTTAAAATATTAGAGGAAAAAAGATAAAGCAAGTATGAAAAGATATTAACAACTATTTAATCTAGGGAATAGGTATATTATTCTACTTTGGTGTTTGGAAAACTTTCAAATTAAAAGGTAAATAAATGTTTTTATTATACTGGAGGAATATGTAACCAGGAATATTGTTGACTATATGAAGATAAAGTTTATACCCAAATTAAAACTTTAACATGATACAATGTCCAACTCTTAGACCACAATGAGCCAAAACTTCAGAAAGTAATCTTATAATTAAAGTAGTTCTTACTATTCATTCCCAAATAAAAATGCAACAGCATTAGTGTAAATTTGGGGGACAAGCAAGTTTAGGTGATTCAAATTAACCTTAACTAATATTATCTGTTGTTTTTTAATAATACAAATCAGGTCATCTAGTGCATCAATATGTTCATTCATGATTCCCAAAGTATCAATTTCACATGCCAGTTTGCTAGAACAGCTATTTCAAATACATCTTAAATTATTATATACCATTTGTGAAGTGTCCAAAGAAATAATTGTTCTTGCCTCATCTGCAGGACACATCAGTCCATACGAAACACTTGTTCCTCCTGCCAAAATAGGAAACAATTTTATGTTTAAATATTTTATTTTTGGCTACATTTCTAGGGCAAATCCTTAATATGGAGTATACAGATAGGCCCACTAGGAGAATGATACCTATTTCTACTTTGTAAAATATAATTTGCAAATGCTAACACACTAAAAGCAAACTCACCTTTATTTTATGCTGTGTGCCAAAATGAAGCAATATTATGGAACTGAAAGCAATGAGATATGGCTCCATCCCCTGGACATGGCATATTCAAGTGAAGCCCCTAGCAATTTGTAGAACTCCAAAAACATGATTAGAAATGTTCTAATCTAATGATTACTGCAAAAAAGTAGCTTAAAAGAAAAATAAAAGACCCATCCTATACAACTAGAGATACCATTACCTCCTTTCTACCATAATTATAAGATCCATTTATTGTTTAAAATATCTTATATTCTCATACAAATAGGCTTTAATAAATTAGAAACAAGTTTAAAATGTCCAGATTATGCAACTTTTAAAAATAAATTTATATGTTCTTTGGTAAAAAAGTGATTTTAATATAGAATAAATAATACGTAGACACTTGAACAATGTACTGCTGTTTTCTCTTAACATTTGCTGTCAAAGGAAAAATGCTTTCCTGATTCCAATAAAGAAATAACACCACGCTCTCAGTTCTTAAGCAGATCTGTATCACCATACATCAGGATAAATTCTTAATTGGTACTTCCATACCTTTTGCACGGAAGAAAACATGTGGAAGTCTTCTTCCACAAGAAGTATAGGGAGTGTTGATCTGTAAGGTTCAGCTTAAGTTTACAAGATGAGACCATGAACTGTCAGTTAAGAACATGATGCCTGTGATCAGTAACTACTATTTGCGTGTCACAGTCACTTAAAAATCAAAAAAATATTTCATAATGAGTGGCACTGTAGTGTCTTTTTTGCATGAATTCAACAGAAAGCATTAGCTGAAGAGGGAATTTGGAGCTTCTGGAATTGTCTGGATACCATTTCCATTCCATCAGTGCCAATTTGGTCAGTGAAGGTAACGTCCTTTGGCTTGTATAAGTTGTTAAAACAATGCAGTCAATAAAAAAATCGAAGAGATGAAATTTGTCTTAAAATGCAAGACAATGTTAGTTTTTTGTACTGAATTATTGATTGGTCATAATTTTAGTGGTTGATCATTTATTTTTTAAGTGACATGTAATAACTGTACATAGTTATGGGATATAGAGAAATATTTTGATACATGTACATACTGTGTGATGATCAAATTAGGGTAATTAGCATATCCATCCCTGCAAACATTTATCATTTCTTTGTGATGAGAACATCTGAATTCCTCTCTTCTAGCCATTTGAGAATATACAATGTTGTTATTAATTATAGATACCTAGCACTACTGTCAAATACTAGAACTTATTCTTCCTATTCTTCCTATCTAGATGTAATTCTGTACAAGTTAACCAATCTCTCCCTAACCCCTTCTCCCCCTCACCCTTCCCAGCCTCTAATAACCACAATTTTACTCTATACTTCTATTACCTCACTTTTTTTTTTTAGCTCCACATATTAGCAGTATTTATCTTTCTGTGTCTGATTTATTCCACTTAACATAACGTCTTCCAGGCTCATCCATGCTGCCACAAATGACATGATTTCATTCTTTTTTTATGGCTGAGTATTCCACTGTGTATGTATGCCACATTTTCTTTATCCATCCACCTGTTGATTCCATCTTGGCTACTATTATAATAGTGCTGCAATAAATATGGGGGTTTGGCATACTGCACAGTACTCTATATGTTTACTCTGCTTCTGAAAGGTTTATACTGGGTATACAGCATTTAAAAAACAAAATTCTCTCTATAAATATACAGGTTAGAAAGTAATTACTAAAAAAGAAACATTTTCTTATTTAGGCATTAAATCACAGATTCATCTAGGATCCAAATGGGAAAAAAGCCATGAATAAGCGTACACCACATTTCAAGCAGTTTAGGTAGACCCACTTAGAACACAAATGAGCACCATAAAACAATTTTTGAGAATAACCACATCATAATTACAAGAATGTTTGTTTTCAATGGGATGACACAAATATTAAACATACAAGTATTTCAAACAAAAAGAACAAATTTACATCATATTAAGATTCAAAAGGCACAATACCTACCACCAATCGGTATGATACAAAGGTTATATTTGCACGCTAGATTCACAATCTTAACTACATCATCATGACATGCTGTTGAAAAAAGGGAAAATAAATTAATCACAGGAAGTGAATAAAATCTGGGTAACCCTGCAAAATAAGGGTTATAAAGTTCTTTAGTGTCCAAACTTTTCCTTCATTTATTCACTCACTCACATATTAAATAGCTATTTTAAAACAGATTTTATTTTTAACTTTTCATTTTGAAATAATTTCAGACTTACAAAAAGTTGCAAAAATAATACAAAGAATTTCCTTCGTTCTACATCCCCAAATATTAACATCTTACATAATTACAGTCAAATTGTCAAAATCAAGCAATTAACACTGATAAAATACAACGAACTAATCTATAGATTTTATTCAAATTTCGTCAATTGTCCCACTATACGTCTTCTTTTCTGGACCAGGATCAAATCCGGGATCACACACTGCATTTAGCTGTCATGTCTCCTTTGTCTTCAGACAGACATTTGCTCAGTCTATCTTTGACTTTCATGACCACAGAACTTTTGAAAAATACTGGTCAGTTATTTCATAGAATGTCTCTCACTTTGAATTTGTGTATGTTTCCTCAGGATTAAATTCAGGTTATACATTTTGGTGGGAATTCCACAGAAGTGATGCTGTGCCTGTCTCAGTGTATTACATGAGCACATTTTTTTCATCATTTGGTTAAGTAGTGTCTGCTAGGTTTCTCCACTATAAGAATACTATATTCCCTCTTGAAATTAATAAGTATCTCATGACTAAATTAAACATTAGATTATGTAGATATCATTTTTCTCATACTTTCACCCACTAATTTTAGAATCACTGATGATTCCTTATTGTTTTTAAAACAAATATTGAAAATATCACACAAAGTGTATTGTACATAAATTCCTTTCTATTGGACATAACTAAAGCATTGTTTTTATCAGCACAAAAGTTATATAAGTAACCTGACTGCAGGGATCTGAAATGCCAAGCAAAGGTGCTCAGATTCAACCTGACTGGAAATAGGACATCAGTGGAGGTTCTTAAGAAGGGGAACAAGATGGCAAAGAGGTTATTTTAGAAAGATCAATCTCCTCATAGAACATGGGATGGAATGGAAGAGAAACTTGAGGCAAGAAAACTATGCAAAAATCCAGTATTAGTTGCTAAGAGCCTGAAAGGGAAATAACGATGCTAAGGAAAAGAGACAAATGAATATCCATTTATGAAAGTAACAATAATGTTCTACAAAAGCTCTAATTATCATTTCTTTGGTTTACTTAAACCTACAAATACATGTTATTTGTATCTTTCCAATTTTTAATGAAAATCCATTTTCATCCTTTCAGAATAAGCTTATAAAGCTTACTATTTGTGGTAGATGTCTGTTAAAAACCTTTAAAAAGGCAAAACTACCGTTTAGGAATGCCACCTTATCAAAAGCCTTCCTTGACCATGTTATCTGAAATAGCCCTCCCCCAACCCACCACCCACCCTTTTTCACTCTACCTTCTTATGTGCTTTATTACTCTTTATAGCACTTATCACTACCTAATATGTTACATATTTGTTTATTATCTGTCCCCTCCCACTAAATTGAATGGCACTTGAGAAGAGGGATTTTGTTTTGTTCACTGCTTATCCTCAGCACCTAGAACACTCTCTAGTCTGTATTTTCACAGGCCTAAAGTTCTGATATTTAGGCTGTTGAAAATAATAAATACTAAACTTAATAAGCAAACTAATTTTTAAGATATGTGATTGGTAAAGGAAAATTTAAGTTTTACAGGCACACTTACCACTGACAACATGCAATGTATGAGTGACTAACCATCTGTCCAAACTAAATGAAAGGTAGAGATACCCACACTGTGTAAAGGTCAAAATGGTTCAAATCCTGCTGTATAAGGATCTCCAAGTCAAAGAAGTTATGCGTAAGTCCTTACTCTTAGACAAGCCCTATACATCCTTGTTGAGAAAATAGAATGGTTTGGTCAGGACCCTCATCTCGGGTCCAGTTGGGTGTGGTTTGGAACATACTTTGTAAGCAAATTGTGTGTGTGTGTGTGTGTGTGCATGTGTGTGTGTGTGTGTAGTTAGTGCACATGCGTGCCAATCTCGGGTCCAGTTGGGTGTGGTTTGGAACATACTTTGTAAGCAAATTGTGTGTGTGTGTGTGTGTGTGTGTGTGCATGTGTGTGTGTGTGTGTAGTTAGTGCACATGCGTGCCAATGTATCTTTTTAGTTCTGTTGCTATTCTGTGTTCTTCAGAGTTTGTGAAGCAGGCGGGCTGACTACTGCCTCTGGCAGCAGCCGCTGCCTCACATGGCCAAGCTTTCCAACCTACAGCTTCCAAGAACCTGTTTGCCAGTTACCTAGCTCATAGACCTGCGTGTAAGGGGTCTGGTGACCCAGCCTGGCGTGTGAGGGGTCTGGGGACCCAGCCTGGCATGTGAGGGGTTTGTGACCCAGTCTGGAACGGGCTTGAGGGGTCTATAAATTCCAGACCCAGTCCTAGCTCGACAATTGGCCCAATTGGCAGGACTACTGGCAGGTAAAAGACCGCGACCATCCTACTAAAGCAACATGTAGAATTAAAATTCAGATTAAAATCAGACTTAAAGACAACTGTAACAATAGGTTTCCTAGGGAGAGATGTGTGTATTGTATGGTATATATATGAGGGTACTTCAAAAAGTTCATGGAAAAACGAAATTAAAAGATAATACAAATCTTTTCTCCAAATTCTGCTAGATGAGACAACTGCCTCTACTCTATGGAATACTACATTGTCTCAAATTGCCACATTGTCTCAAAACTTGCCCTCAAGCAAAAAAAAACTTAAGACTTCTTCACCAATAGGAAATTTACATTAAAGTTAAATAAAAGCCTCAGTAAATTGATAACCTGTTGGGAAACAATTTATTTCCAAATAGTCCTTATACTGGCAATTTCAACAGAATAAAATTATAAACTTGATTCAGCCAGGAATACACCATTCATATAGATTCTTGAATTATGGAACAAGATAGCAAAGAAATTATTTTAGAAAAATTAACCTCTCGGGCTGGCCCGGTGGCACACTGCTACAGTGCGCCGCTTGGGAGCGCGGAGGCGCTCCCGCCGAGGGTTCGGATCCCACATACAGACCGGTTCCCACTCACTGGCTGAGCGAGGTGCGGGCGCGACGCCGAGGGTTGCGATCCCGTTGCCGGTCCCGGTCCGGTACGGGCGCAACACTGAGGGTTGCGATCCGTTGCCGGACACGAAAAAAGACAAAAAAGGAAGAAAAAAAAAATTAACCTCTCAAGAGTGTACAGGAGGCTTGGAAAGATAAGATAACTCAAGGCATGAAAACTGTTAAAGCTATTTCAAAAACCCATATATGCACTTATAAGGACCTGAATTGGAAATTGGGACAGAAAAAAAAAAAAAAATGGAAGAGCAAAGTTGTGAGGGAACCAACCAAAAGGGAAGGATTTTACAAAGCAAAGAAATTTTTGTTCATTAACTGACTACTTTATCTGTTTCCTACTTCTGGGTTTTTTAAATATTTGGATTTTCGTATAACTTCGTATAATGTATGCTATACGAAGTTATTACGAAATATTTTCTACTATTAAGAGACACATACTCCCACTATGGGAGTATTTGAATACTCAAACACACAAAGAAAATACCTAGAAGGCACATTTGAAAGTTCTTTTCAAGATATATCAAAGGATGGTCTATTAGGTTTCCTGTGGGAAATGAAAATTGATAAATTTTGCTTTCATGTTTTCCAGTAAAAAATGGAATAAATCATTACTAAATCTTGGTAGAAAAGTAGCCTAAAGCTACTAAAAAACAGGCAGACAAAACAAAATACTTCTGGGCCGGACCAGTGGCGCACTGCTACAGTGTGCCGCTTGGGAAGTGCGGTGGCGCTCCCGCCGAGGGTTCGGATCCCACATACAGACCGGCTGCTCACTGGCTGAGCGAGGTGCGGGGGCAACACCAAGGGTTGCGATCCCGTTGCCGGTCCCGGTCCAGTACGGGTGCGACACTGAGGGTTGCGATCCATTGCCGGTCACGAAAAAAAGACAAAAAAAAAAAAAATACTTCTTTTCGAGAATTTCTTTTTCTTAGGAACAACTAAATTTCTATACTAAACTAACAGACAAAAGACTTATTTCATAATTATTCCAAATGCACAGAAGAATATACATCCCAAGTATCAGGAAAGTAATTTCATCTCTGCTACATATGCTCTTAGATTTTCCTCCTCTGTATCTCATCTCCTTCCTGCCTCCATATTAAAGTATAATTTTTCCTTCAGATAGTCCCTCCAAAGTAGAAGGATCTCAGCTAAGAACTGAGAGTCCATGAATGAGCCACTGTTTTGAAAAATAAAACATGCTACATACTCTGAAGAAGATCTGAAGATGAAAAAGGATCAGAAAAATCAATGGAACTTTTAAAAAATGCAATGGTGAATAGCAGGAACAATATACTTGTCCTGCTTTAAATTATCTGCTAAAAGAAATGGTAAAAAGCCAGATAATAAATATAGTATCTAATCGTCACCATGAGCAAAATAACAAAAGAAAGCTCATCCATCCTCTTTCCCAAGCTAAATCCAAATAACTAATTTCTCAAAATTTAATTATTCATATCAAACATAATGTGCATTTCCATAATACATAAGTTTTTAACAATTTATTTTGCCATCTGATCATGCTTTTTTAGCCCATGCGCTGATATCAACAAATTACTATTATTAGTTTGCAGTAATCAACCATGTTAACTGTTTCTATGTATCTGCATATATTACCAACTGGTACTAATTTTCACTAAATTTCCAAATTAACCAAAAATACATTTTTTGCTGACCTTTCAATATGATTATTTACATTTAAAACGAAGACTTAATCATCAACAACAAAATCAATGTTAAAACCAAAAGTTCAGTATGGTTCAATCAAGAAAGGGCTTCATGACCTTTAGTAAACTCTCTTAAAAATAGTTATTCACACTTTTTATGACTTATATGTTAAAAAGCACACATCTCCAATATTAAATTTACTTAAAACTTAACAAAACTTAGTTATACAAAGAGGAAAAAAAACTTACTTGGCCACAAAACTATATCAGGAATTCGCTGAAAGATCCCTTCCCTGAGCAAAAATATCTCATGAAGACAATGACCTGTTTTGTGGTTTAAAAAAGAAAAATGCAAAAACATCTTAAATTATAGGAAACTTTTTAATTAAAAATAAGTGGTGCTAATATAAAGTAGCTTACCATGAGCTCTAAATACTCGATCATCTGCTTCTTGTGAATATGAAATATTAGTTTCCTTAAGGTCACGAAGAAAATCTTCATTTACAACAGAAGGAGGTGTATCACTAGGATTTATGGATGCCTAAAAAATAAAATTGATTTGACTTATTTCTAGAAAATAAATTTTAAATACCTCTGTTAGGGAGAACAACTATAAAATGTAGTTTTTGTTTGTTTGTTTTACATCCAAAGTAAGATAGAAGCATATGAAAATACCAAGCAATACATATAGAAACTAACTTTGTGACAGTAACAAATTACAAATGGTCTGGTTAATCACATTCTATAACATAAGTTATAGAGGCCCTATGTCTGTTTCTGTGGCCCACCTTTCCATTATTTCTAAAGATTGCAATCAAGAACCAGGAAGATAGCAGTCTCAAATCTTTAATTGTAGATTAAGGAGAGTAAGAGAAAGCTTGTTGATTTTTACGTTATCTACATTTTCACCTGTAGATAAAATTTAGCATTTCCTATTTCCAATTACCACTTAAAAATGATCATCAGAAAGCCTCACAATAAGTAATAAACCCATTTTTATAGGGCTGCTTTAAAACTCATGACATAATTATATACTTGATACTCCATTTCAACTAACAGGTAACTTAAAACCTTATCTTCAACTTTAAAGTTAAACCTATGTGACAAGGGCATTCTGGGGACAGGGGTTGGTGAGGCTCATGCTGGAGGGCTTCGCTTCTGCAGCAGAAACAGTGAGGATACTGGTGACCATGAGATCCCTGAACCTGATCAGAACCCCCTTCTTGAGTGGCCTGCTCTAGGCCTTTTGAGCCCCAGGTGCCACAGCCAAGGAGCCTGGGGCCAGCTTCTCCCAACCCAGTAGCATGGGCCTGGACAAGAATACAATGCATGAGGAAAAGAGAGAGAACAGGCACCAGAAATGAGAGAAGGTAAACTGATTAACATAACAGTTGGTGTTTTGAGAGATGATAACAAAAATAATGATGGATACAAAGAAAATGCTGAATTTGTGAAATCACTGCAGTAGCTGTTATTTGGCCTCTCCCAGTTATATGCAAATATAACCCAAGATAATGTGATTGAACACTTTTGGTAATGCAAAATAACTCATTTTCTACTACTGCTGCAGTGTTTTGATAAAAAACCCCTAATAATTTGTTACACTGGAGTGAAAAAGAGAAATCAAGGACATAAAAGATAAGAGAAATGGGACATTGTATAGTCCCTAAGTGCTGTTAAATCTCTTATTGGGCAAGGGCTTGATTAAAGAATCCTTTTATGTAGAGAGCACTAACATTTATTAAGCAAATGTATTTCACAGGGCCTATTTTCCAAAGCCCTGTAGTCTCAGATTTAGCCTAACCTTTTGGAATTACATATAGAAATGTTAATGTTGCAAAAGACAGGAAACTTTCCTCAGGCTAAAGCAATATAGCAAAGTTGCTGGCTGAAGGACAGACAAGTTACTTGATTGATATATAAAATACTGGGAAAATTGTGTATGGAAAAACAGTGTTTGCTAAGATCAAGCTTTTGTTGGTGGATCAACTCAACTTTTTGCAAATTGCACTATGGAATGTCACTTTGCTTGTTTCACTGATGTTACCAGCCTATATTGTTAAACTATATACTTAGCCATAACCCCACCTATGTTCTTTTTCTGTAACTTCCTGGTCTGCAGAATAAATGCAGGGAGAGAACCCCAGTTCATGGTTAATGTCCAAAGGAAGGAATGCCTCTCTCGAGGGTTCCAGGAAATTAACCCCTTCAGGGTCTCTCACTGCTCAGAAGAGATAGACTTTTTTTTTCCTTTTTGTCTTTTTTCGTGACCAGTAACGGGATCGCAACCCTCCGTGTCGCGCCCGTACCGCAACCGGCAACAGGATCGCAACCCTCAGTGTCACGCCCACACCGCGCTCAACCAGTGAGCGGACCGGTCTCTATATGGGATCCGACCCCTCGGCGGGAGCGCCGCCACACTCCCAAGCACCGCACTCTACCGAGTGCGCCACCGGGACGGCCCCAAGAAGAGATAGACTTTGAGTAATCCTTTACATCTCCATCACCCAGGGGAAGAGAGGTGATAAATCCATGTGAGGCAAAGCAACACTTTTAAGAATATTGGATAACTGGAACTGAGTACTCAGTAACTTGGCTACAGAATACTGCTAGTTTCTTGATTTTAATACATGTTACCTGAAAAGTAAGACAAGCTTTGCCAAGTGAACATAGTATTCAGTGACAGTGAGGGAATGAAGTGAATGCCAAATGTTTTCCCTAGTAAGTGCTGTCTCTTCAGGTAAACATGGTCAGTATTCTGTAAAGTTCCCCTGGCCTAAATGACTACTTACTCTGGGCAAGTGGATATTTATTAGGCTCTTTCAGAGCCATAGCATAAAAAGAATGTCAAACATAGAGTTCAGCTGGTCTTAGAGTCTAAGATTCTTTATCCTCTGGCATCTTGGAAATGATATACCACTGGCCTAAGTGATTAACCTTTTTCACAGTATTAGCATTTTTATACAACTACTGCCACATCCTTATACTTTATTTCTTTTCTGTCTTCTTCAACCTGGGAGCGACTTAATTTAAAAGTGTTCTCTACTCCAATCAATAATAAATGTTTTAGCTTTCTTAATATTTGTATTTCACTCGTTTCCAGGATTTTGTTTTCGCAGTTTAGAAACTAGTAGGAATGAAAGGACTTGATACAGCAGGGGTAAAACTACTAGCTGGTCTAGCCTAGGTGGGAGGTGAGAAGAGCATTCATTAAACACAGTGATTAACCTGATAGAAGTTCTACTTAGAAGGAATGTTGTCTAAATTACCGCTTCTATCCTGAATGTGTGAATTCTTTCAAATCAGGAAAGATTAGAAAAGAAAGCCTATGGGCCGGCCCGGTGGTGCACTGGAGAGTGCGCCGCTTGGGAGCGTGGTGGCGCTCCCG
>NW_007726164.1:25342-70614 GCF_000696425.1 Galeopterus variegatus
ACACCGAGGGTTGCGATCCCGTTACCGGTCAGTAAAAGAGACAAAAAAGGAAAAAAAAAAAAAAAAGAAAAGAAAGCCTAAAAACTCTATAACAGTGTGAATCTCCATGAGAAGAAGCAACAGATTGTAATGTGGTTTATTGGATGTGATTGACATGCTATAATAGAAAACCCAAAATGATGACTGAATAGGAAAAAGAAACTGCATAAAGTGTGCTATAAGATGTATAAAGACTTATTTTTTTTATTAAGGTATTCTTATAAGTAAACATATGTATTTGTAAAAATGGTTTCCTATGTCAAGTGTTTCTGCAGTCAGAGCTGACTTGTAAACTATTCTTGTAATATCTTGTTATTTTGAAAGATTTATATAATAAAATCTGGATATATGACCAATAAAACTGATGAAACAAAAAAAAATTAAAAGAAAAAAAAAAAACTATGTGACATAGGGCATGTCACCCAACTTCTGTGAGTCCTGAATTCTTCATCTGTTAAATGAGATTATCACCACCAAATGTATAGAGCTACTATAAAGAAGGCAGGTTAAATGTGGTAATTTTTGTGAACAGCACCTAACAGCATGCGTAGCATTTACAAAGAGAGCTATAAATGGCTGGTTAAATCAAATCTACTATGAAAAAAAAAAGCTATGATATAGTATTTGGAAAAAAGAAAGTATAAGAATACGTAAAGAAAAATATGATACTTCTATATTCTCTTAGTCTCTTATTAAGGTAATGTATTCATTCACATAATATTTACTGAGTGCCTGCTATAAGCTAAGCACTTTTTGTTTGAGGTCCTGTGGATATAGCACTGAGTTAAACAGAAAAAAAAAAAATCTTGACCCTATGGAATAGATCCTATTGTGACATTATGATACATATATATTGGTTTTCATCCATGGTTCCTGGCTCCCTAGGGCAGAATTCTAATCTTCCCCTGCTTTTCTGTCTTGGAGCCAGCCATAAGCAAATTCTCTGGCCTACTTTGTCTGACTGTAGATGGGTAAGACAGATCCCCATTTCAGGAGGGGTCCTGCCCCATGCCTGGGAAGAAGGAATGCTGCAAAGAGAGGCCAAGAAGAATCTGAACAGGCTTGCTGGGTTTCCCCACTCATTGTATTAGCATTAGATCAAATCTTTTTTGACCAATCACATTTCTACACAGCTGTTCATGGTTCAATAATGCCTTTTTAATGAAGATTCCATAAAAACCATAGAGTACAGGGTTTAAAGAGCTTCCAGATAACTGAACACATGAAGATTCCTGGAGAGTGATGCTCCGGGGAGGGCATGGAAGCTCCACACCCCTTCCCCCATACCTCGCCCTATGCATCTCTTTATCTGTATCCTTTGTAATATCCTTCATAATAAATGGTTAAATACAAGCATATATTTCCTTGAGTTCTGTGAGGCACTCTAGAAAATTAACTGAACCCAAGGAGGAGGGTGTGGTAACCCTGATTTATAGGCAGTTGGTCAGAAGTTCCAGAGGCCCAGATTTGCTACTGGCCATCCTAAGTGGGGCTGTCTTGTGTAACTGAGTCCTCAACCTGTGGGAGGTGATGCCACCTCTAGGTAGATAGTATTGGATTGGAATGAGGAAACACCCAGCTGGTGTCCACTGCAGAACTGCTTGGGGGGTGGGGGGGAAATCCCACACTTTTGGCCACAGAAGTCTTCTGTGTTGATTGTTGCTGAGTAAGAGGACAGCGAAAGCACTTTGTGTTTTTTTCTGTGTTCTCAGACCTATAGTGAAAGGAAATGATCAAAAGAACTGCAACAAAACATAGAATTAATATTTTAAGTTATTAAAAATTGGAAACAAATGCAGAAGAAAGTGCATCTTAAACTGGTGAAATTTCTGATTATAGTATGTGGCTTGTATCAATGTCTGAAACAAGTAACTACAAATAGTCAAGAGAGAGAAAGAATTTAAGAGATAAAAAGAGAGACCTTGAAGAAAAGTTAAAAGAATTTGGTTAGGAAGGGGTAAGAATTAGTTGGTCAACCTAATTTAATTACTAGAATAAAGTAATTATGTATTTATAAATAATCTAAAATGCACTCACTGAAGACCTACCCCCTTTTTTTTTTTTTAAGCCACCCAATTTAGCAGTGGGGGGAGGTTGTATACCAACTTTAGTGACACTAATGTTAGTAAATTGATAATCCACTACCATCAGACCAGCCTGAATACCTCTCCACTGCTTAATAACATGTTGGATACTGTGGAGAATACAGTGTAAGATACAGCCCCTTTACTTATGGAATTTATATCCAGTGGGAGAGACATGAAGAACACCATGCTATAGCAAAATAAAAATGAAAAAATCAAAATAACAGCAATATAAAGAAACATTAAATACTCCATTAGTTTTTATATATATATAGTCTAAAGTTTTCGAATCTCAGAAAAGTAAAACTACATGAACAAACTAAAATTCTTTATCACTCATGTCTTAATCAAATTTTTACTTTTCCGTAATTCTTCAAATATTCTAAATATTTAACATTAAATATTCTACCATTACATTTTTATTTTAAGTTACAGTTGACCCTTGAACAACATGGGGGGATTAGGGGTGCTAAGCCCACCCCCCCCGGAGCAATCAAAAATCCGAATATAACTTCCCCCACCCCACCCAGGTCGCTCCTTTGCATGGGGGGAAGGGGGTGTATCAGACAGAATTTCTACTTAAGTAGTAGTTAAGTACTTAATTACTTTATTACTTTAAATAGCCTACTGTTAGGCAGGCTATTTAACTGTCATGACATACCTAACCAAAAGTTTTCCGATATATTTATTGAAAAAATCTACATATAAATGGATCCGTGCAGTTCAAACCTGTATTCAGGGTTTGTTGTATTCATATTAATCCTAGATTACATCAGTCTACTAAATAATCTAAAAATAACAGCAATTATATTTTTTAACAAAGTGCTCTCACAGTATTAATTTGCACTTCACTACTGCCCTGTGAGAGGTAGAACAGACAGTTATTAGTCCCACTTTTCAAATTAAAATGACCAAGGTTCAGAGAGGATACAATATTTGCCAGATAAATCTCAGATAAATTCTGAGATTAGGATCTAGATCTGTGACACTAAAAAACTGAAAATTGCCCTTAGAAACCTAACAAAGCCAATATAACTAGTAGGATTCATAAAAAAAAAAAAGAGAGAGAGAGAGAGAGAGAATTGCCTTAAAGCAAATACACAAGTTACAAAGATAAATCTAATTAATTTGGAATAAAAAACATAGTTAAGCATGTTAGTAATCATTCATATTAGCTTACTTTAGAGGTAGTTTTATGCTCCAGACTTACTCCAAGGGTATTTTGGATCCATTCTTTAAAAGTTGGTAAAATCATGCCACTAAGAGAGTACCTAAGGTACAAAGAAGATAAAATATTAGAGCAAGGTATCTTCATTTAAATTTAAAGTTTAGACTCTGCTTCCAGTGATGATCAAGCAGCTCTTATCAAACCAACCTTCCCACATGTAATTATAAACTCTAGACAAAAACAAACAAACCCCAGCAATATGAAGTCAGTATAGACAGAATAAAAGCAGGCAAAAATAGCAGGAGAGGGGTATACCACACTTGGAAGAAGAAAAAAGCACTGTATGAGTTTCCAGTTTTGTTTTGTCTTTTATACAAGTTTTAGCCTGAGGGAAGGCCCCACCTGGTGCCACAAAAGGAAACAAAAATGCTCAAAACTTATAGTCTCCCTGGCTTGAAGAACCAAAGGAGAGTGTTTGGAGTGGATTCAGCATCTGGAAAGCAGACAAGGTAATCACAGAAAGATGAGAGTCAGAGAGGGACCTATGTTTAATGGGGTCTGTCCAAATGTCTGGCTGATCCTGAATTACGCATGTATAGAGTATATATTGAAGTCCTTCAAGCAGCCAAGCTAAGCTAAAAGAACTCAGCTGCTCGCCACCACAGAGGAACAGAATTATGAGTTTGAGATCAGTCAAGTTAAGTGGTTGATTTAAAAAATAAAATCAAAAAACTTCTTAGAGCAATATAAAAGAATCAAGAGATCCTACAACATATCATGCACAATGCTCACAATACATTCTAAAATTACTAGACATGAACAATCAAGAAAGTGTAATCCATGATCAAGAGAAAGGGCAATGAATGAGAGTCGACCCCAAGATGACCCAAGATACTGGAAATAACACACAAGGATTTAAAAGCAACAATTATAGCTATGTTAAAGGAAAAAAGAGAAAAAAACGCTCCCAGAGATTTTTAGCACTTGTGATATTTTAGTATAAAAAAAGTGCACTGGTTTGATTAAAACCATTTATTCTTTATTTTTTCTTCCTTTCTGCTATTATTTTTGTTTTATTAACCTTTAGGTAATAGATTGGTCTGAGAATTTTAGATAGTGTTTTTGTTGTACATGAAGCTAAATGAAGAGGTGACATCCACTCACAGCCCATGCTGTGTAACTGTTAAAACTATGTGATAAAGTGAGTACTTTCTATCATTCCCAGTAAGTTGGGTTAGCAAGAAATCGCTTTACCGTCACTCACTGGCGTTGGTTTTTTTTGCTATTTTCTGAAATCAGAGTAATCTCTTGAGGCTAGTTGCTAAAAGCTTTTGTAGTTATTCAAGCTCTGATGAAATGAGTGGAAAATAATTTTAAGCAAAAGTATTTTACACTGAATGTTTTAAATAATTTACATGACATAAACATTAAGACCAATTTATAGTCTATTCTGATCTGGTTTCAGTATTGGTTTAATTGTTCTTTATTCTGGAATGTATAGTGACTACAAGAGTCTCTCTTTTTTACTGAAAAACATATACACAAAACAACACAAATAAAAGTAGCTATAGGAGAACTTAAACTACCACCTTGGAAAAATTTTTGACCTTTAACCTTATATCATATACACAGACCAATTCCAGATGGATTATAGACCTAAATGTCTTAGATAACACTATAAACTGCTAGAATACACAGAATATCTTTTGAATTAGAGGTAGGCAAAAAGTACTAACTTATAAAGGAAAAAATGAATCAATAAAACAACATTAAACTATAGAACATCTTTTCATCAAAGGACTCTAAGTGAAAAGGTAAATCACAGAGTAAGAGAAAATGCTTAATACCTACATTATTGATTGCATAATATATAAAGAATTCTTCTACATCAATAAGAAAAATAATAACCCAATAGAAAAATGAGAAAAAGACTTGAACTGGCATTCAAAACTGATAATAGATATAACAATAGATTTTCAATCTCATAGGTAATCAGTGAAATTCGAACTGTAATGAGATACTAATAGAATGTCTGTTTCAATTATAGAACTTCTATTTTGTTCTTTTCTTAGTGTCTATTTCTCAGCTGAGATTCTTCTATTCTTAATCTGCATCTATACCTAGAAGGAATAAAAGAGGCAAGTTATAAATGCAGAGATTTATAAGTTGAAAAATTATAAAACTATTTTAAGAATAAACTTCTGACTTTTTCCCAAAGATCTATAATAACTTATAATAATTGCTTCCAACTTAAGGGCTGGGTTTGAAATGTCAAAGTCACTGTTGGGAAAATAGAATAGTTTGGTCAGGGCCCTCACCTCAGGTACAGTTGGGTGTGGTTTTAGCACATCCTTTGTAAGCAAATTGTGTGTGTGGAGTTAGTGTGCATGCATGCCAATGTATCTTTTTACTATTGTTGCTATTCTTGTGTGTGTGTGTGTGTGTGTGTGTGTGTGTGTGTGTGTGTGTGTGTGTGTGAGAGAGAGAGAGAGAGAGAGAGAGAGAGTGTTTTAGTAAAGTATGCTGCTTCTGTGTGTGTGTGTGTGTGTGTGAGAGAGAGAGAGAGAGAGAGAGAGAGAGAGAGAGAGTGTTTTAGTAAAGTATGCTGCTTCGGGTGTCCACCCTGCACGGCCATACTTTCCAACCTATGGCTCCAAGAACCTTTTGGCTCGTTACCTAGCTCACAGACCTGTGTGATTGGGTCTGGTGACCCAGCCTGGCATATGAAGGGTTTGTGACCCAGTCTGTGAATGAGCTTCAGGGGTCTGGGAGCTCCAGACCCAGCCCTAGTTCAACAATTGGCCCAGTCAGCAGGATTACAGGCAGGTACAAGGGCCCGACAACTAGCGTGGTTGCCTAGCTTTACAATTGGTGTGATGAAGGATTAAGAGTGTCACAGTCACCCTCCCCCAAAATATACACAGTCAACTACATTTGCTTATAAAAATCTCCTACCTTTTCAATATAAATTTTCACTGAGAATCACTCTGAGTTTTTGGCACCTAAGGATTTCCCTTTCTTTCTTTCCAGCTGTTATATTTCTTCTGGTATTCTATCCCTCTTTTCTACGTGGTTACAGAAAACAAAGGTCTGTATTTGCTCAGTCCATCACACTGCCAGAATAGAAAGTCTCTAGAAAGAATTTCAATTATTGTCCTTACAATCTACTATTATTAATACATATGGGTGGGGCCGGCCCAGTGGCGCACTTCGTTGAGTGCGCCGCTTGGGAGCGTGGTGGCGCTCCCGCCGAGGGTTCGGATCCCATGTGCGGACCGGTCCCCGCTCACTGGCTGAGCGAGGTGCGGGAGCAACACCGAGGGTTGCGATCCCGTTGCTGGTCGCGGTACAGGCACGGGCGCGACACTGAGGGTTGCGATCCCGTTGCCCGTCACGAAAAAAGAGAAAAAGGAAAAAAAAAAAAATACATATGGGTGAATTAATACTGTTCAGCCAAAGAGTATTTTCTTGTAGTAAGCCTTTCTAGTCACAAATTCCATTTTCTCTTTCAGAAATATCACAATCTTCTTGTGCTTCTGCCCTTTGCCTTTCACTGGAACAATAGGAATTTCTGTCACAGGATAACGTTTCACAATATGACTGTGCTATAATAGAGAGTGTAGAAGGTTGCTATAAGGTCCTCTCAGAATTTGGAGAGAAAACAAGATCAATACAATGGATGAGTTTGATTATTTGCAGACGTTAACTCCTAAGCACAGTACACTAGAAATGGCATGAGAATGAAGCTTAAAAACACTTGGTTTTTAATTCCAATTTCCCACTGAGGAAAGCTACTTAACTTCTCTCATCCTCAATCTCATTATTTTTAAGAAAATACGACTACCCACCTGATAGGGTTACTGTAAGATAACTCTGTAGGTACTCAATAAGTAATAGCTATTATAATCTTAAAGAATGTTTGTAAATGTTCTCTGATAAAAAACAAATAAATAAATAAATCAGAGAAATCTACTACTTCACCCATTATCCCCAGAAAACTAGAGTAGATATAGAGAGAGCTGTGATTCAGTTCAATCCAATTCATTATTCTGTCTGTGACAAGGTACTTCTGAGAAGCAACAAAATGGGAACTGAATATTATTTAGATATTTGGTTTAGTTATTAAATTGTGTAGTACATATTTAATCCCAGTGCATCTACATCCTATTTCTAATTTGGAGAATTACCCTTTGTATGAGTCTTGGAGTGAGGCAAAAAAAACTACTTTCCACTGAAGTGAATATGCCAGCTATTCACTTTCCTGGTCTCCTTTGCAGCCTCTTCAAGAAAGATGCACCCTTACTCTCTCTCCCCACCACTAGAGTGACTCAGGAGTCAATGATACAAAGAAATAACGCCTTTACAGAATCCATTCTGGTAAGGGTGGCAGCAGCAGCAATCTTAAACCAACAGATAAATTCTCTGGTTCTATTACAGACTGGATAAAAATCTCTATGATCATCAAATCCCCTTTGCTCTGAATTCATGCTTTTCAAACAACATCTGAATTGCAAATTTTATTCTATAGGTATCTTAATATGAGGAAGGGCACTAATAAGTATTCCATACCCTGAAAAAGGAGTAATCTAACCATAAATGAATATACTAGGGTTCTAATTTTTAAAATCAGTCTCTTATGAGCATGGCACATGTGCCAGACGGCTACAGCCTTATCTCCCCTGGGAAAATTGACAATGTGCCAGAATATCCAAAATAAGAATCAGATTCTAAAACATGGGACCCACTCAGGTATAGTTACCTGTGATGTTTTCTGACTAATCATTCATTTTACACACACACATACATACTTCTAACAAACCACAACATATAGCCCACAGTACTCTACAAAAGACTACAGATGGCTTATGTTTTCAATAGCACTGTGAAGAAATACAAGTGACTATCTGCCCCCTTCCATAAAGCAGAAATGGTGTACCTTCAAGATACAAAGAAAGAGAGTGAAAAAGGAAGAGAAATCAAGACAGTGTCAGAGAGCAGAGAAAGTTGGTTTTCTAAGTCCAGAAGACTCATGTTTTTCTCCAGAATATTTTGAAAAGCCAATCTCTACATAAATAAGTTTCTGCTGTATTAGCCATTTTTCTATTTAAAACATAGAAGATTCAGCATTCAGAACACTGATAAATTTAATTTTAATTAGGAATCCCTTCCACCTGAATTATACAATTTCTCAGCTAAGCCTCCATCTGCATGCTGCCTAGTCACACGTAAGAATGAGAACGAGAACAAAGATAATATTTATTTTTCCTATTAAAAAAACTATTGTCAAATGTACACCTTCAAACCTGAATTAAAATTAGTTTCTAATTACTACTCCTGAGGTCTTATTTCAGGTACAAAATACATGTTAAGTCAGAAAAATGGAACAATTATATTTAAAAAAAAAAAAAGAAAAATAACTTCTCCAAAAAAATAAAATATATTGCCTCGCTGACAATTATTCCATTGACATATGTCTTAAAAACATTAATCTAAGCATATTAATGTCCAATAGAAATTAAATCAAAGTGCAATATTGAAATAGACTCATACATATTTTATCTGGTCCAATTTCTTACTTAGTCTTAATTTTTAATTTATTTTTTTACAGCCAGCATTCAAGTATTATATATTTGTACTCACTGCCCTTTCAAAAGTTATATCAAAATTCAATAGACAAAACAAAAATACAGTTTTGGCAGCGGCAGTATTGCTTAAAGTCAACTAAGAATTCATTTTTACAATTCTGTCCACATCTGGAACAAACTGTGACAATACAAATATCCTTCAGAATTCCTTACTATTATTTTTCCAGTTTTACTGAGGTAAAATTGAGCACATATCCTATATAATCCTTATCAATATATTACCAAAAACTTTTCAAAAATGTGAAAGCTGTCACACAAATGACTGATCTTTCTTCATTACTTCTTCCCTAATATACCACAGAAAGTAATTTTTAAAATACTATTTATAGTCACACAGACCTAAAATTATTCACCTTTCATAATAACCCACACTCAGATGTAAACTATCAAACTTAAATATAAAGTTACTTTCAACCAATCAACAGGCATGGGGATTGGGTGGTGGGGTGGCCATTTACCTTGTTTGGATCCTGATTCAATAAACTACTTATAAAAGGCATTTGGGAGACAACTGGGTGAATGTGAATATGGACTAGATAATGAGATTTTATAAAATTTTTGTTATTTTAGAAGTATAATAATGGTATTATATGATTAGTTATATTAGGTCCTTACTTTTTAGGAGATGCATGCATAAATATTTAGAGGTGACATGACAATATCAGAATTTGAAATACTGCAGGAAAAAAACAATTACAGCAAAATGTTGATAATTTCTTAATTGGAGGAGGAATCATTATATTATCATCTCTATTTTTATGAATGTTTAAAATTTTTTGTAGAGAGAGGAAAAGAAGGAACAAAAAAAGGAATAAACAAACCAGCATTACCTTTTCCCAGTCAACTCAACTTGGCCCTTCTTATTGAAGAAGAACTTGGAATCATTATATCCCCATCCATTCCACTTCATAACTTCTTGCCTAATGAGAACAAAAAAATATATAAATGAGACCTGCACTAAACATCTCAAAAGTGAACAGGATATCATTGACTATTAACTTTCACAATCATTAAAAAGGAGACCTTATGCTCATTAACATTGCATTAGTTTAAATAAAATGAGCACATATTAAAATGTCTATATATTATTTCCAAATAGAGAATCGCTCTGATGAGCAGTGCCTCTTTCACAGAGGGCTACAATAAACAAATTTAATGCATTTGAAGGAAGAAGAATGAAAAAAAAATAAAAAAGGTATGAAATACTTCTGTTCATGTTACTGAATTTACATTGTAAGATGGCCTAAAAAATTTTGCAATAAAAACTAACAATTCACTTGAACTGGAAACAAAGTTGTGCATGTATTAGAAAAAAATCACAATTATTAATCTCATGCTATGTCAAAAAGACAATCTACAAGGTGGGTTAACTAGTAGTCGATATTTTAATAAAGTAAAAAATTTCGGTGCTGGGTTTACAAACATTCTAAATCCCTAAACTTCATGTAACTACCAATCTCTACCTTTACCTACATGTAATAGTTAATGACTATACCAGTTTTCAGTATTCCAAAACAACATGCTATTTTTAATTTCCAAAATACCAGTATTTCATAGTTTTAAAAATCATTTTCATCAAAATCAATGAAGTAAAAAATATTTTAATAAAGTAAAAAATTTCGGTGCTGGGTTTACAAACATTCTAAATCCCTAAACTTCATGTAACTACCAATCTCTACCTTTACCTACATGTAATAGTTAATGACTATACCAGTTTTCAGTATTCCAAAACAACATGCTATTTTTAATTTCCAAAATACCAGTATTTCATAGTTTTAAAAATCATTTTCATCAAAATCAATGAATTGATTTTGTATATCACATAAAAATAGATGGGGCTGGGCCTGTGCAAATCACATAAAAATAGATAGGGCTGGGCCTGTGAAAAACACAATAAGCAGTTACACTCAAGTACTATGTCAGTTTTTAACACAAGTTTTAGCGTGCTGGCCTAGTGTGATCTTGGCTGCTGAAATAAACTGGTGGTGAATCTTACTGCAAATTCAACTATGCAGATTATGATGAAAATAAACGGACAAAAATTTTATCCAGAAAATTATTTGCTATATCAAAATTTCAAAATAAACAAAGATGCACTCATTAGAAAGTGTTCTTCCAATTCTCCATATTTCTCAAGGAAGAAGAAAATGACAACTAACAAGCAAACACTTTTATTACCATCATTATTCTTGCTTTAGTTCAAAAGGCTTTTCAAACGAGTAGAATATGAACATAACTGAACAAGGTACAGGTAATTGTGTATTGAAATCTTCATCTATACATAAAATTGAGACAAAGAAACTAGGAATGCTCCCTTTAAAATTAGTTTGTTATCAATAAAAACAACAGTTAATATATAAAAACAAACTGATCAAAATACCTCAAGAGTATCAATCCAGAGATGGATTTGTAGATGGGTCAACAATGCCTAATATTTTCCTTTAATCCTACAACATTCCTACCTCATTGTAGGGGGAGGTTTTGGGAAGAGTTTTTGGGAAAATCTCTACAGAAAAACTTCATGATTAAAGTCACCACTGCCACTCTAGTTTTCTTAAGATTATACTTTCTAAAAACAGATTAGGTTATTTTCCACTTTGCTTTTTTCACGATTAAATCCTCTTCACTTCTATGAAGTGCAATTTACTTAATATTTTCTTATTATATTTCCATAATATTTACATTAGAAGGATAATGTATATTTTAATATTAGCGTCTTTAATGTTTTATAATATGTGCATAGACTTTTATACGTAAATGCATTTTATTAATTAGCAAATTTAAACATTTATCATAAATTCTGTATTCTACAAAATAGTAGCTTGGTATTACACAAAATAAATACAAAAATACCAACATAGTCATTTTGCTTTAGTATCACAACCACCAGGCACTGGGAAGTCATTTCAATACAGATGTTGAATTTGGCATGTTTACATAGCTTGAGAATCATCTTCCTTAAAATTATCCCTAGAATCTAATATTATTATTCCCAGATAGCCCCAAAGTAAAAAGCTAAACATGATCACATGGGCTCACTCTTAGCACTTCATGAGAAAGTGATTAAGATGATCAAGACAGATCTGCTGCTATATACTATAAAATGAAGAGACTTACATACTGAAGAATCTTTGGACTTATATTTTCAAGTTGGGTAACATCCTAAAGAATTTCTAAGTTTTTAATTGTAAGCTAATGTACCTTTTTCTCTCTTTTCATCCCAATCAGAAAATCCTTCCTTATGATATGGGCTTTACTATATTTATATCAACTTTTGGAGTCTTTCCAGAAGTTGAAATGTAGGCATTTGTGCACAAAACAGTATTACATCGCTTAAATAGTGTATAATTAAAACTGCATTACCCCCAAAACAATCTTATGATATTTTCAAGTATCCCATGTGTTAAATAAAAAGTAGGTAAATTTCCCAGGCTTCTGGTTTTAAACTTTTATACACACGCACCCCTCAAATTACTAATATATACTATGATAGTTAAACACAACCATTAGATTATATTAAATTTTAAAAGAACTTCTTATATAGAAGAGTGTAACTACATTGAAGGGCATTACAGCATTCACATTTTAAATTTACAGTAAGCTTTAAAAGAAAGCAAAAAAGATCCTTAGAAACCACCCAGTTCAACTGCTCATTTTTCAGATTAAAAAACTGTTCCCAGAGAAGCACCAATGGTCACACAGCTCCAAAGGATAACTCCCAATCTCATGGTTCTTCCTCTTCAGAGCAGTAATGCCTGAAACAAACTAAGACATGCCCTCAGGTAACTAAAACGATTTAAAGGTACACTTTTACCATCACAACAATATTTTTCAGAGCACTATTACATTTATTATTGTAGTCATTCTTCTGCATTTGACCTGAAAAAAATATTTAAAAATCAAGGAATACGGTGGTGTCAGTAGGCCAAAAGCCTGCCCTATACCTCCTATAGTGTAATAAATTCTGGCATTCAGAATAACACCAGAGCACTTCAAAAACTAAAATGAAGAATGACCAAAGGATCACCAACTTTCCATAAGATTCAAATAAAAGGATGCGACTGTCAACTAACTCAAGATCAACTAACAAGTATGATCTCTCAGACATTCCAATTCTTTGAGCTAACTACAACAAATTTAACACTTTCAAAACACAAGACCCCTCTTCCTCCCCCCCAAAAAAGAAAAAGTTGGCTTGATTTTACTGCATTAAGGAAAAAAAAATGTTTTACACATTTACACATCTGACCTCAGTGCCAAATGGTGAAAAAGCATTGAATTAGCTGTTGTAACAAAAGAAAATACTCATAAAATAGCATCACATATACACAAGGTGGCAGTATTCTCCCATGATATACATATTCAGCAATTTGCTTTTCTCAGGGCTATTTGCAGTCTTCACATGAAATATTTGGCCTTATTATTATTAAGACCATCAAAAGCTCTTTCCTTTATTCCTAAAATGAGAAATTTTCACTTTTAAGTCTGTTCACAGATAGATTGACAGTCATATTATTATTCTACTAGTAATAAACTGCAAGCATACTGATATAAATGCATGATTTCTACTACTACTATTTAAAATCATAGTATTATTCACTAGAAAATAAGGCAAATGAAAAGCCTATTTTCATTCTGAGTTAACAATAAAAAGTTCAGCTAACTAATAACTTTTTAAAAAAGTTTTTCTGATAAAATTCCAATAACCAAAATTCTAATAAAAGATACTTCAATATTCAGTTCAGATGAAAACCAAATTTTTTCTATCTTTTCCAATTTAATCATACTGTCTTAGAGCTTTTGAAAAATGAAAACAGAACTATGAAACTTAAGCCCAGTGCTGGATTTCTAGCTAACCAACCTCAGTATCAGTTAAATTCAAATCAAGTCCATATGTAGTGCAATATGAAGAAGTTTTAAAAAATCCTTGAAAAAATTTTTGGGTTAATTAAAATCCTTATTATCTGGCTGTATGCTTAATTACTGCAAGATATGGAAAAGATGAAAGTGAAGTAAAAAATAAAAGTAATGCGTGCTGGCCCGTGGCTCACTTGGGAGAGTGTGGTGCTGATTAACACCAAGGCCACGGGTTCGGATCCCTACATAGCGATGGCCGGTTAGCTCACTTGGGAGAGCGTGGTGCTGACAACACCAAGTCAAGGGTTGAGATCCCCTTACTGGTCATCTTTAAATAAATAAATAAATAAATAAAAAATAAATAAATATTTACACTTCAAATTTTTCTATTGCCTTGTATTGGCTAAAACTTCTATAAAGCGTGGTGCTGACAACACCAAGTCAAGGGTTAAGATCCCCTTACTGGTCATCTTTAAATAAAAGTAATGAGAAAGATATCAAGATTTGATCAATAAAACAGGTATCCCTGAAAAGCTGTACTACAAAAAAAAAGAAAATCCCTATAAATGAAATACTATTTCTACTGGCTTATTTAAAAAAAAAAAAATTAAAGCTGAGTTCCCATTTGAAATATAAAAGCCCAATGAGGGGGGAAAATCTTGCAATTTTTTTAAATTCTAAATTTAATTAAAATGTATGTTTTAAATTAATTTAAAATTGTTAATATCTAGCCTACAGTCCTACAAAATTACTTCTAAAAACTCAATAGGAAAACTATAAAACTATTTACAGTACCTCAGTATTGTATCATACTGTCTCAGCATGGTACTGCAACAAATTCCTTTTCAAACAGGTAAATCAATCTAAATAGCTTAGTTATAAATACAGTAATTTATGTGTACTTTAAGAGAAAACCCCTTAAAAAATTGAAAAAATAATATTGAGGGCCGGCCCGGTGGCACACCGGAGAGTGCGCCGCTTGAGAGCGCGGCGGTGCTCCCACCGAGGGTTCAGATCCCATGTGGAGACCGGTTCCCGCTCACTGGCTGAGCGTGGTGCGGGCACAACACCGAGGGTTGCGATCCCGTTGCCGGTCCCCGGTACAGGCACGACACCGAGGGTTGCGATCCTGTTACCAGTCAGTAAAAAAGACAAAAAGGAAAATAATAATAATAATAATAATATTGATATGTATCTCACAGTTCCAAGATTGCTCCATCTGACCTAGAAAATAAATGAATGCTATCAGGCTTTGATAGCTTGATACCATCAAACATCTGAATCACAGAATATTTCCTTTTGCCCTGATAGAAAATTCACTAAGCTACCTTCATCTTGATTATAAAATAATTTTATTTTTCATTACGAATTATTCTGCTGGCTTGCTAATTCAACTTTGGTCACTAGTAAGGTAGTTAATACAAGTCAGACTACCTAAATATTGATTGAGTCAAGGACTCTGACAGGACCAGGTTTCTATACAGGGCAACAAAGTAACATCTCTTCCCACTAGACAGTAAGCCTTTTCCTTGCAAAACTTGCACATTATCATGCGACACTTTGAACTTCAACACGAATTTCAATCTTCCCTCAATATCCCCATTGTAAAGATTTTTAGCTCTAGTTGCCATAATAAAAATTTGGCCCTTCGATATAATAAGTTATTAATCAATTTTCTAATTTTTGCTGCTGTGATATTGTAAAATGGCTTAAATATGAGATTTAAGAATGCAGAAAATTGTTCCCAAGAACACGAAGAAGAGGAATTCACATGCTGTACTGGTAAGTTACTCCACAGAGCAATCATGTACTAAGCTTTCACAGGTAATGCCAATACTACAGCCCAGCTATACAACTCCTAGGTATATACTGCAGAGAAATTCATCAACAGTTCCATAAGGGAACATGTTTGATACATTCCCTTTAGCACTGTTTGTAAGAGTAGCTGGAGACATTACTACAGGAATGGATAAGTAAAGAGGAAAACGCATTCTGTGAAATATTATGCAGTAATCAGAAGCAGTGAAGTAGACACATACACATAAGAGTAGAAACATGAAGAGATTTTTAAACAGCAGTGAACACAAAGAAAAAAATAAGATCCATATAATAGCATTTAAGCAAATTAAAAATATACACACCAAATAACACTGAATATTTTATAAAACATACACATACATATTCAAGAACATTCATGAGTGTCCATGGGAGAGGCTGATGGGATTAGGAATCAGAGACAGAAGAAAATAAAAAGAGAGACCTCACGAAGACAAATGCCATGAACTAAAAAAGTATAATTACCACAATACCCTGAACCTGAGGCAAACATGCTACTCAGCCCTTGAATCTCAGTGCAGTTTCTCTCTGTTCCAAGAAAACAATTCTTTCTTTTATACATATGCAGAAATTCCATGATGGTTTAGTATAAAGCCCACTGTCAGGCTTCTTAGCAATCATTACAAGATTTTTTAATGATAACACTCCATTACGAATGAGTCAGCTTCAAACATACAGTAAACCAAATACTCGTACATGTTTAACTCTCTACAGTCAACTTGTTTTTATCTTTTTTGTTTGTTTGTTTGTTTGTTTTAAAAAGATGATAAGTAAGGGGATCTTAACCCTTGACCTGGTGTGGTCAGCACCATGCTCTCCCAAGTGAGCTAACCGGCCATCCCTATATAGGGATCTGAACCCATGGCCTTGGTGTTATCAGTACCACACTCTCCCAATTAAGCCACAGGCTGGCCCCAGTCAACTTGTTATAGTCTGCAATTAACTGGCACTATAAAGAAACCTTTTAAAACTTGAAATCAAGGGTCAAAGATTGTGTCGCAAAGGTCCAGCTCTTAATACATTTGCTGCAGAAAAATGAAAGAAAAAGGAATGTACAGGTATGGGGGTAAGCCTTGTAGACAGAGGCACAAGGAAGGGGTGAAAGAAAAGACGAGGGCAAGTAAGGCAATGCCAGCCTTACACACTGGCAGAATAAACTGGCAGTCACTACTCCAAGCAACTGGGGTGCCTTTGCTTACCCCTAAACTTCTCTTACACCATACATCAAATTCTATCCATTATAGATTCACTATTGTTTGAATAACCTCTTTGAAAATAGAAACACAGACTATTAGTCATTTGTATCCATAGCAGTATAAGTTACAAATATTTAATACTAGGACAAGTGTGCACACACACACCTAATACAAGCTTGGCACCTGCCATTCTGAAGTCCTGGAAAAGCATAACTATACCCTTCATGTGTTGGTCTACATAATGAGGAAAACAACCCAAACAGCATGAGGGAGTTGTCTTAGCAACAACAGAGAGACATGGATATACTTCCTTTGACCATTTGTGTTCCCTGAACTATATTTTTAATTTCATGATTTTTTTCCTTTACTGTCTACTTGCAATCTAATCACTGTGGCAATTCTGGCAGCCAACCTCAGACTTTACCACCCCCCAAACTCTACCACCAACTGGGAAAATGCCAATTCACTTTCACTGCTCCTTCTCTGCTTGCTAGTAACTGGAAAAGAAATTAAATCACTAGCTTATTATACTGACCAATCTGTAAGTGACCAAAGGTCATTTCTGGTATGGTCTTTCTTTTTTGCAGAAACAATAAAACTGAATGTAAAGAAAATATGAATTTTTCCAAAAATCTGTACATCATTTTAGCACAGAAATCAAGTCTGAGTTCTCTTTCCCAGCTGTCCTTTGGGACAGACCACCAATACCCTTGGCAAGACCCTAAAAAGTCCGAGACTGAAATCCATACCTGCTTGATGTACATAGTATACTTATGTAAGAAGCTTTTTTTTTTTTTTTTTTTTACTTAAAACAATAATAATCAACAGTAGTCCCTTTTACTTTAAGAGACAGGTAGTTGGGATTACCTTTGCTTCTGGCGATCCCACGGAAAAAAATGAACCCCACAAGGTTTGGGGAAGAGAAAAAATACTAAAATCAGGACCCAATCACAACAACTGATGTTCTTAAACTCCTTGGAAATATAAAAATCCCCTTGGGTACTTATTTTGAAAGCAGAGTCCTGAATGCCATCACCCTAGACCTAGCCTATGATTAGAATCACTGGCAGTGGGGTCTCAGAATCTACATTTTGAACAAGCACCCCCAGGAAATTCTGATGAGGGCCACGCACAGACCACACTTGGGTAAGGACGACCTGAAGACGAGGAAAAGTTAAGAGAAGAAGCCTCATCTGTTCAATAGCCACAAAGGGATACAAAGCCCTAATGTAAATAGTTGAAAATCAAGTTGCTCTCACCCACACTTTACCAAAATTAGGAGATTGGAATTGAAAGAAAGAAAACAAAAAGTAAAAACTTTAAACTCACTGCACTATAGGAGACCACAGACCTGAGCGGAGCTCCACAACAAAACAATGAGCAGCAAGACAGCAGAGTAAGGGCACTCACTATGTGGGAGACAGGAGAAAGGAGATAGGAGGAAACAGATTTGGTTCTATGACAGGGAAGTTGCACAAATCTATATCCAAATTTTACAAAGGGCTATCCTGGAAGAAGGAATGAAGGCTATATGGAGATAATATTTTTTGATGCAAATTTTAGGAAATTTGATCTGTTATAGAGCTTTCTCTAGTTTACACATGTTGAAAATCTCACAAGTTATTTATCAAATAACTTTCCTTTAGCACAAGAATATGTTTATTCAAATTCCAATAAGTATTGTCTCCAAGGCCACATACCATATAGAGGCAACAGTGAGCCATGACTGCTAAGAGCCACCAAGAAGAGTTTCAAATGAGAAATAGCACAACAGTGACCATCATGTGTGATACTGACAATCAGCCTACATTGCAATACAAGAAACTGATGATTTCAAAGTGTGATACTGCCATCATGTGTGAGACTGACAATCAGCCTACATTGCAGTACAAGGAACTGATGATTTCAAACTGATGAACCCAAAGGCTCTTCACTCTTTGGGTTCTTCCATTTCTCCCTAATTCATAAGATGATATTTATTAGAAATCTGTTTTCTCTATTAAAATGCCATTGTTGCTACTGAGTACCTCCTGCTTCTTGCTGTGCTTCCACTTCAGAAATTATTTCAGCACTGGATTCTTATAACTCCTTTCAATACAGTTTACTGTGATAGTAATAGCATTACATAATACTATAAAGCTCAGGGCTTTCCAATCATCATCTCATTTCCTTCTCACAATTCTGTGATGTAGGTGTCATTATTCCTATTTAAAACATGAGAAAACAGGTCCAGAAAGATTGAGTAACTTGTCCAAGATGACACAAACAGTACATGATACAGCTAGGATTTAAACCATGGTCATCTGGCTCCAACACTCCTAACTACCAAGCTATGATTTCAATATACTGTGCTCAATGACTATCACGCAAGGAGTACAAAGTATTACTAGAGCTCAGGGAAAATAGTGTCCATCTCTGGCTAAGAGGAGAAGACTTCATTGTGATGGCATTTAAATTTCCAATTCTTTGGAAGATGGTAGAAATTAGATAGCCAAGCAGGGACAGAAAAGCAAAAGGACTTTCCCATCTGGTAAAAACAGCCCAAATAAAGCACATGTGAGAAAGTCAGAGAGAACAGCAGAGAGCCTTGAATGTCAAATTAGAGAGACTGAGTTTTATTACTTCAGTAATCAGTAGGAAGCAAGAGGACCAAAACCGTATTTTCCATGTTCCATGCTGTCACCAAAATAAAAATCTAAGAGACTGCTTTAAAACTTTACTGACTGCAATGTGGATGGAAACTCCAATTCCTAAACATAGCTCCCATCTACATTTTCACCTTCCTTAACAGCTATTCCTAGCCACATTAAAAGTTAGCACAATTCTTTATATGTGCCATGCCCTATAATGTCTGCCTATCTTTGCGCTTGCTACGTATCCCCTTCTCTCCCTAGAGAACTCCTATTTATCCATCAAGAACCAACGCAAAATTCACTTTTATAAAGACTTTCCTATCTTCCTCAAGAATTTATGGCTCCTTCTTCTGTGTACATTGATTATAGCATTTACTACATCATATCGCCTACATATCTTGTCTATATATTTCCATTCAATGTCAATCATTTTTGCAATGTTAGAATGTAGCAGAGCAGGGGCAGTCAGCAAATACTCACTTTTCCTGAACAAAGATTGGCCTGGCAATGGAATGGAAAATTATTTGAAAGAAAGAAAATGAATAAAGGGAAACCAGGATAGATGTGAGACAATTAAGATTTCATCTAGGTTACTGGTGATGGGAGAAAAGCAAAAGTGTCTCGATTCTCAATCACAGCTAATAGAATCTATCTGATTTGTCACTGGACTAGAAAAGGGGTGAGGAATGCAGCTCAGCAAAATCTTATGACTGAGATGTGGGGCTTGGGTGTCTAAATAAGGGTGGAAGTAAATAGAAATAGTAGAGTGCACAGTGGGATTGAAATAATAACCTTATACATACATGCTGAGTTGGAGAAATCAGCAAGACTTTCAGAGAGAAATGTCCAATAATTAAAGATGTAAAAATGGAAGTTGAGAGAGTTAGAGATATTAACTAAAAGTTCCCCCAATAGTGGTGAAAGTTAATACAGTCCAAGTAGATGAGATTATTAAGGAAGAAAATGTAGAAGAAATGACTAAGAATTAATCTTAGAGATTTGTAAGTTAAGAAGTAGAAGGAAGTCAGCAAAGGCATGGCCAGAAAGATAAGAAAGGTAGGGAAAAAATCCAGGATACGGCAATTACATGGGAGCTAAGGAAAGAGATAAGAATATCTACCAGGTATTGGGAACTGGTCAAGAGGATGATTAAGGAGTTTATAATTAGGTTACTAGTGGCTTTTAAGAGGGCCTTTTCAAAAGAGTTATAGAGGCAGAAAACAATTTCAAAAAGTTATCTGATCTTGCTTTTAAGCAGCAGGAAAAGCCAACAGAGAGAAAGATTGATGACTCAAGAGGAAAATAAATAGCATAACTCATGGAGTGGGAGTCCAGAGAAGGAAACTTCAAAAATGATGAGCAGATAATCTGGTTGTGACATCTTTCAATGCATGATAGCTCATCAATTCAGTTCATTTAGCTGCATGGGTGGCTACATTTGTTTTGTGATCACTTCCTTCCAGGCAATAGCTGATTAGAGCAATGTAGACATGTGACCCAGGTATTGGAATGGAGGCGGTTCATTTATTGTGTGCTATTGGCTAAATATCCTGAAGGAGTAGGGTGGACATATTTTACCATTTGGAAAAAAAGGCAGAAAAGGCTGATCTGCTTACAGAAGCATGCAGCAGATAATAGCAAGAAGTGATGTTAGCAAGAAACATGATAGCTTTCTGGTTATTAGTTCTAATTCCATCCTGAGGTCAACCTCCATTTTTACCCTTGGGTGCTCTGGTGCCCCTGTATTATTATAATAAATTCCCCTTTTCTGCTTTAACCTAGTTCAAATTAATACTTGTAACCAATATCCTTCCTAATTAAAACATGTACTGAAAAAGCAAGAATTCCTTTTTTTAAAAAAGTTACCAATTTCATAAAATCTGAAGGTAGGTATGGCAAACTAGAATATGTCTTTTGAAAATAATGGCAGATGGTGGGTAAAAACTTGGAAATAAAACCAAAATTAGACTAGCAGTCTAGTATTTGTGAAGCCACAATTACGTTGTGAAGACAAAGCCGACAAATCTGGAAATCAAAACGAAGTGATACAAAAAAATGAAAGCAGAACCTATCTGAAGGAGATTTTACTTCAAAAATAAAGTTATGAATTTATTTTAAAATGCATCAAAAATAACAGATTAATACTGGATGGAGAAAAAAAATGGATTGATGAACAGTCAAGCAAACACAACAAAATGTTTAATGGTAGAATCTAGGTGGTTGGTACACAAATGTTTACTGTAAAGTTCAACTTCGCGATATGTGTAAATTTTTTCAAAATAAAATGTTGGAAGGAAAATGAAAACTGTTGACACTATAATCCTTAAAGTATATCACCTCATATAATAGGATTTGTCTGAACAGTAAATAGCAGCCATATGGCTGAATAAGCATAAAGTGTACATTATTTACTGAGAGTAATAAATGGTTTAAATCAGTACATCTAAGCTGGTTGCCTCAGTTCTCCCTCCTCCTCATCACCCCAGAGGCCCAGACAGGGTTAAGCACTGTTCCCCAGGCTCTCTGTGGTAATGTTTTGGTTTCCCCTTAGAGGCTCAGGCCAAAACATCTAATTTCCTTTATCTGAATTTCTGGAAAGCTGCTTTCTTAAATTACAAGATATAAATCTGCTCAAATGCAACATAGTCTTTTTCCAAGGAATCCAATTATTTTCAATTCTTTATTCTTGGTCAGAATTAAGCCCAAATAAGCAGTTGTCCTTTATTTTTACCTCTGTCCAATGGGATGAATGAATGAGGTATTCTAATATTCTTTGACTAATTAAGGCCCTTTTTAAAAAATATGCCTTAAGGAAATTATTAAGGATTTAATTAACTGTAAAAAGTTTATCATATCATTCCTTATAATAGGAAAAAATTGGAAATAATTAAATGTAATACTACACTGGTTAAATAAGTTGTAGTACCTACATATAATACTTCTTGAGTGACTGCAAATGTTGCACATTAATATTTCTTGAATGGAATGTTATACACAAGATAGTGAATGAAAAATGGTGGTTTCAAGACATTACTGCATGACCTTCCACATCCGTTTACATCTGAAAGGGTATATGTCAAGGTGCTATAGTGGTTATCTCTTAATTAGGTTGGATGTTAGTCTTTATTCTGATTATCTATTACTTTCTATTTTTTCTGCAACAAAATGCATAATGTTTCAGAATAACAAAATTATTTATCTTTCCATTTTCTTTATAATTGTAAAATAACTGCTGGACATTATGCTGCTAGCACAGTAAGACTTCTAAATGCTACCCAGATGGATGAAGGCCCCCATCATTACTGTAGCCAACTGCCACACCAGTTTTATAAACTTTATTATACTGCTCAAATATTCCTACCCTAATTCTTAAACTGCTGGACATTATGCTGCTAGCACAGTAAGACTTCTAAATGCTACCCAGATGGATGAAGACCCCCATCATTACTGTAGCCAACTGCCACACCAGTTTTATAAACTTTATTATACTGCTCAAATATTCCTACCCTAATTCTTTTAATTCTGTTCTCATCCAAATGCTCCCATCAATGTTTTCAACCTCAGATTTAAGAATTTTCACATAACCTCTCAACACAGAATAGTATTCTATCAACCCTTTTACACTATGTTTCCTTGAAATAAAGTTGCCCTTCCATTGCTGTACCAGTCACCATTCCCCTGCCATACCTCTCTTGTAGCACTTAGCACCATGCAGTAACAGAAGACACATCAGTCTTCCATAGTAGGCCTACATGTCCCAGAAGGCAAAAACTATGTGTCAATCCTCCCCAGTACTTAGCACATAGAAGATACTGAATAAACTGTCAACAAAGTTGGGTAAATGAAGTTTCAAACAGGTGAGGAGACAGGTGGAGCACCTAGCTGATTTAAATGAATTAAAGGCTCCAGACCTAGATATTACATCCCATTACCCTTAGCATTCAACAGTATGATTTTAGAGCTAGTGTCCATAACCAAAGAATTCATGGGGAAAAGGGAAAGGAAGCCTGACTAATGCCTCCCCAATTCTCAAAATTAAAAAGAAAAGATCCCAAAAACAACAGACCCTGAAACCTAGTGCCAATCAACGGAAGCAAAAGTCTTCCACAGAATGGCACAGGAAAGGTGTGGAAGCTGAAAAAAGTGACATAGATGAGAGACCTTGTCTAAAATAGTAGAAGAGACAGATAAATTAGAAGCTAAGGTTTAAAAGTACAGGCTTTAAACAGTGGTTAGGAGTGAGGGGATGTGAATTGACTCCAGCTACATTAGTCCCCTTGTTGCTCTCCTAATATGCTTCATATGCACTTTCCTTCACTTTGCACACACTATTGCTCTTCCCGGAACATTCATTTGCCTAGACAGCCATACACCTAAATTCTCTCATCTCCTTAAAATATTTGCTCAAATGTCACATTCTCAGTGACATCCTATTTAAAACTTGAGCCCTACCCCCTCACCCTCTCTTTTTGTTTTTTCTATAGCACTTATCACCTTCTAACACACTTAATAATTTGCTTATTATGTTTAGTTAATTATTCATTTCATCCATTAGAATGTAAGATCCATGAGGGCAGAGATCTTTGTCCATTTTGTTCACTGATGTAGTCTAGCCCAAGTACCTAGAACACAAGTGACCAATAAAAACTTGTTTAATGAAATAGATGTCAAAGATTGTGAAGAACTGTAGAGAGCACTAACATTAATAAAACAAATGTATTTCACAGGGCCTATTTTCCAAAGCCTTGTAGTCTCAGGTTTAGCCTAACCTTTTGGAATTACATATAGAAATGTTAACTTTGCAAAAGACAGGAAACTTTCCTCAGGCTAAAGTCTCTGTTACAGGTAGAGAATGTCTGGCTCAAGGACAGATGTCCTTGGTTAACCTACTGATTGATAGGTAAAATACCAGGAAAATTGCTGTAGGGAAAAACAGCGTTTGCTAAGATCAAGCTTTTGTTGGTGGATCAACTTAATCTCTTGCAAATTGCATTATGGAATGTCACTTTGCTTGTTTCACTGATGTTACCAGCCTCTACTATTAAACTACCCCACCTATGTTCTTTTCCTGTAACTTCCTGGTCTGCAGAATAAATGCTGGGAGAGAAACCCAGTTCATGGTTAATTTCCAAAGGAAGGAATGCCTCTCTCTTGAGGGTTCCGGGAAATTAACCCCTTCGAGGTCTCTCACTGCTCGGAAGAAATGGGCTTTGAGTAATCCTTTTTGCGGCTCCATCACCCAGGAGAAGAGAGGTGATAAATCCGTGTGAGGCAAAGCAACAAAGAACAATGAATAGGGCTTGGTGATAGCAGTACAGTATCAAGGAAAAAGCTCTAGACTTGAGATAAAAAAACCTAGATCCATAAATGTCTCAGTTGGAACAAACACCTTTTCACAAACACAGCAATCTGTGACATGAGATAATATTAAATTGTATGAAACTTCTAAAGGTATTTTCAAGTCTAGCCTCGCTGCAACAAGCCTAGGATGCTGCTGTCTCCTGCCCTTGGCCCAGGTCTCTGCTTGTCCTGGAGCACTGGTCAGGGGCAGACATGGCTCCCTCACCCAGCGCCACTCACAAGGGAAAGCTCAACATGACTGGAAGCAAACAAAAATAAATGCCTTTGCTCAAACACAACCTATACTGTTAAATTAAAGTAAATTACAATCAAAACCTGAAAAAAAAATCTAGATCCAAATCTAAGCTCTACCACTCACTAGCTAGAAAGTGACTGTTTTCTGGCAAATGGCTATGAATTTCAGTTCCTCATCTGTGAAAGGGTGGTTGTAAGGATCAGATGGCATAAATACATATAAAGCAACAAGATAACTGTAGAATCCTTAATTTGAATAAGTAAATTCAAAAGAGAGTGTTCAGCCTTAAAAGAACGAAAAGAAGTTCCAGATTAAGGGTTGAAGTACGTGACTGTGGTTAACACTAAGAGAAATACGAAAGCCCAGAAAAGTAACTTCATTTTAGAGAAAGTATTGATAATGAGTTAGGTTTCAGTCCACAGTTGTACTGTCCAACATGTTATCACTAGCCACATGAGCCTATTTAAATGTAAATTAATTAAAATTTTAAAAATTTAAAATTCAGGTCCTTAGGGCCGGCCTGTGGCTCACTCGGGAGAGTGCGGTGCTGATAACACCAAGGCCATGGGTTCGGATCCCATATAGGGATGGCCGGTTCGCTCACTTGGGAGAGCGTGGTGCTGACAACACCAAGTCAAGGGTTAAGATCCCCTTACCGGTCATCTTTTGAAAAAAAAAAAAAATTCAGGTCCTTAGTCATATTAGCCTTAATTCAAGTGCTTAACAGCCACACATGGTTAGTGGCCACTGCACTGCATAGTGCAGATTATAAAACATGTCTATGATCACAGAAAGCTCCTTTTGGGTAGTGCTGATTTATAAAATTTGAGTTGACAGCAAAATATCCAGTCAAGAGAATATGTGACTAGCTTAAGTCATGAGGTATTCACATGGGTGTCACTTTAATATCCCTGATGATGGATTCCTGTAAAGTTCAAGCACCTTCAGAAGAAATGCAAAATCCAACCAGGTAATCAATCTGAGCGGGAGCTGCAAACTTCTATGAATATAATGAATTACATAATTCATATTACTTGATTCCGAGGTCCTGGGATACAAGAATACTCCTCCACTTGATGATATGAAATCACTGACACGGCAACTATAAATAGAATTTGGAGCTTTCCAAGGAGGTTGCTGACAAGAATCTGCTCAGCATCCTGGCCAAAACTTCTGGTTAGTAACTTCAAACATGCTGGCAAGACCAAATATTACATGCAATCATATTTTTCTTAGTGAATAACAAGATGATATCTACAGCTCCAAATGTCACCCGGGAGGCAAGTCTCTCATCAAAAGTAACCGCAGTTACTGAAATAGTAGTACCCTTCCTTAATGAGTAAGCATATTTCAACTACAGAAAGATCCAGAATTAAACATACAAATGCTTAAGAGAAGAGAATCAAAGGCAGATGTTTATGTTTTTGTTTTAAGAAAACTATGCTGAGCTGGCCATTTAACTCAGTTGGTTACAGCGCAGCTTTATAACACCAAGGTCATGGGTTCAGATCCCAATATCAGCCAACTGCAAAAACAAAAAACTATGCAAAAACTGATCTTTTATATGGTACTTACAAAATTTAAGAGAATCTGGCCTTTAAGAATGACTGACTTGTAACTCAAATTTAAAATGTATGATTGGGTAATAGATTTAGATTTGTGGTTTTAAACTGAAATCTTGTAAGTTCATAAATAATATTTGAACATTTCAAGAACTTCAAGGTTAAATACTAAAATAAATAACTATTCAAACCAAAATGTAGCAATCACCTAAATGCTCACCAATAACAGAATGGATAAACTGTTGTATATATGCACCTACAGGGATATTATTCAGCAAGGAGGATGAACAAAATACAATTTAGACGCGACAACATGGATGACTATTGTGAACATAATACCAAGGGAAAGAAGCCAACTGCATAATTCCATTATATAATTCCATTTATATTAAGTTCAAACAGGCAAATCTACACTATGGTGTTAGAAGTCAAGATAGCAGAGCCATTGGAAGGAGCATAAAGGGGGCTCATAGGGTACTGTAATGCTGTTGCTTAATTTAACACAAGATGGATGTGTTCACTTTGCAAAATTAATTAAGCTGTAAACTTACAACTTGTGCATTTATTTTTGAAATAAATTATATAATAGTTCAATAAAGTTTAACAAGTTAATAAGTATATATATAAGCATTTATAACTATTCAAATGAGGTTTTAATCCATATACCACACCCAAATTTTAATCCATGTACCACACCTGATAGTCTCAGGACCATCAGTCTATATAAACTACACTTAGGGAAACACGAACATATCAAAGAGAATGGGAGGGGAAGGGCACAATTCCAGAATAGCAATAATTTTGATGTGTAGCTAGAGTACATAGCAGATATCAAGAAAATAAGAGATGGGCCTAAAAGGCTGATTAGGACAGATCTTCCTGGAGAACCTTAACTACCCTGTCAAGAAAATTGTGTTACGTATTCAGTAGGCAATGGGAATAGCACATGCTAATGAGGCAGGTGGAAGTCTCAGCCCTTTCCCCTAATTTCTCCATTCCAGCAATACCTCCATTCTCCAGACTCCAGTTTCCAATGTGGAAAGACTTCAGCAAGAGTAATGGTTCTGGCCTCTTCCCAGCCTTTACACACTCACTCTTTCTCATGGGAGGAGTAATTTAACAGGTCAGTAAATTCTGAGAGAAGGCACCAAGCACCTGGGGTCAGCCCTTTCTCTCTCTTTAGAATCTACCCACCACAGTGGTTATTCTCTAATGTTTCAGTGGTGTGTGTTAGGTTTACTGGAGCTGGCCCTGGCCATGCGCCTGCAGAGGAGGCCTTCTGCGGTCCAGCACTGCCTGTGATGCAGTCTGTCTAATTCAGGGTAAATATCAGGAAGTTCTTCCAAACCATGTTCTCCAACCAGCTTTATTATCAATAAAGCTGACATTTTTACCTCCATCTGTCTGTATCCTATGTCTTACCTCTAAACTGATTCTGAACTCAGATATTGGGACAGGGATATGATGAATTACCGGTAAAACTCAACAAATAAAGAGAGCACTAAAAGGGGGAGGGCAACTACTTCTTTATGCCTACTCAGGATCCTTTGATTTGGTTAAAGGTTGAAATTAACATACTATCTGATGAACAGAAGGTATCTTCTCAAATAACAAGGAGATAAAGTCAAAAGGAGTAATAGTTGCTTAGCGCTTGCTTTTAAGGTGTTCCATAAAGTATCGCATCTGACTACAACAGAACTCCATTTCTCTGCAGCCTAAAAACAGACCATTTAATTTATTCCCAGATATTTTTATTAAATAACTACAGGGTAGATGGATGTACAGTAAGTAATTTCCTGACACAAAGAAGTCTACTTGGAGAAGGTGTAGTCCATCTTAAAATGCAATCTAGAGAAGTATGATACCAAATGAACATAGAGATTAAGTCTTCAGAGTTTCTTGTTCATTCACAGTCCAAAGACAGAGTTAGTTTACAGCTAAGCAATAAATCCTCCATGACCTCTTCTCCTCCTTTCTCCTCGGATCTTAAGGTCCCCCAAATTCCTCCTTCTCATTCCCTTTTCTTCCCAAAACTGTCTTCTCCCACAAGTCAAACAGCAAAATTCACTCACAAAAGGAATTTTTTCTTTTGGTCTTTTTACACCATCCATTATGTTTTCTTAAATTATGAATTCAATTTTGACAAGATATGATTTGTAACTTATCCAATAAGAACAACATAAACTAAAGCCTTCTGAACTACATGACACAGTATCTGATAATGATCTGTGATAATTATTTTGTGATAATAATCACAAAAAGTCTGAAACTTGGCCTGAAGCAACTTGATGAACAGTGAGTAGATAATCTTGCCCCAGGGAACACCACCAAGTGCGACAATACAGCATAGGGGAAAGAACATGGGCTCTAGAGCAACACAAGTGTTGAAATGCAGTCTCTTTCATTTCACAGTTGCATGACCTTACACAAATCAACTTCCTTGAGCCTCTACTTCCTTGGGAACACCACCAAGTGCGACAATACAGCATAGGGGAAAGAACATGGGCTCTAGAGCAACACCAGTGTTGAAATGCAGTCTCTTTCATTTCACAGTTGCATGACCTTACACAAATCAACTTCCTTGAGCCTCTACTTCCTCACCTACAACATACATGTAGGATCACCTATTTTCAGAGGTGCTATGAAAATTAAATGAGATAACGTACATAAACTTTAGCTGTGCCTGGCATATTAGGACTCAAATTAAGACTCCTATTACTACAGATTGAGCATCCCTAATCTAAAAATCCAAAATCCAAAACGCTCCAAAACCCAAAGCTTTTTGAGCCCCAACATGATACTCTAAGGAAATGCTCACTGGGAGAATTTCAGTTTTTCCGATTAGGGACGCTCAAGCAGTATGTATTTTGAAAATGTTCCAAAATCCAAAAACATCCGAAACCTGAAACACTTCTGGTCCCAAGCATTTTGGATAACAGATACTCAACCTACACTACCACTAGAATTCCTAGCTAAGAACTCAAAGTAGACTAAGTATTTCATTCAACATAACTATCTAAATAAACTCTAAATTTGCCAAATGATGTTAAGTCATAAGTCAGGTTACTTGTGCAAGTAACACCTGTGCAAATGCATCAGCTCTTGCAGGCTTCGGGATGCCCTCCAGGGAAACATTTACAAGAGATTAACTGAGCTTTTTTCCTTCTGGAAAACATCTGCCAAAGCTTCTAGAAAACATCTGCCATCTTCTACCAACATAATAATAATGTTAAAGAATACATTATTTTTTGAAGAATGGCATATGTAAATAACATTATAAGCAAGTAAATTAAACACTCAGTAGCATTCTTAATCAGATATCCTTTGGCCTGAACCAGAAGAGTTTATAACCTCTGTAAAAATTACCATAGAGCAGTTCTGACTAATGCAAACCACAATGTGGCTGAAGCCAAAGTTACATCTGGGAAAGTGGTTAGCAGTGTGGAGGGACGAAAGTCAGCAAGGAATTTCTTCTCTTTTTCACATTTCAACAGCTTTAAAATAACACAAAAAAGTGAAAAAATCCAAGACCAAGGCATAAAAATGTCACATACATAATTAACATTTACTATGATTTTTAAGAATCTAAAATTGCATTCAGAAGCAAGGTCAAAAAGAAACTATACATAGAGTTAACATACACTTAAAGAAAAAGGGAGGGCCCAAAAGTAAACCATCACACTCAAAACTGCTCAGCAATTTCAAGTAATGAAAATATATGTTCCTGGATAGAAGTAAATGGAACCAACTCATGGGAGACCACGTGACAAGTAAGCAACAGGTCTTAATTGGTCAATCCTCTTAAAAGTCCACATACCTAAGGATTATCATCCTTTTCTACTTTCATTTGGTCTCCAAACTCCCAAGGCATTAATTTAGTCACATAATTTTTTTCTTAATCCCATAATTTTAAAGTATTACCTAATATACTAACTTACAAAACTCTCAAACCCACCCTTTCCTCCTCATTCTCACTGCTATTGTCTTGGTTTAATCCTTCATTATTTCTCATCTATTGTGCTACAACAGCCTCCCCTAACTGATCTCCCTATTGAATACCCTTCTTCAATCTATTCTTAACACTGCAGCTGGAGCGACTTCTCTCAAATGCAAACCCAATCTGATCATGTCTCTTCCCAGCTTAATTCCTTCCATGGCTCTCTATCACCTAGCCCACTCAGCTGCTTCATTTTTCTTCATTAAATTTAATCACCATTTGACATACCATATTACTTGTTTGTTCACTGTCTCCACACCAACTAGAATATAAGTTCCATAAAGGCAGTTTTTGCTCACTGCTGTTGCATGCACAAATGAGTGAATAAATGAATAAATGAATAAATGAATGAATGGACTGACCACCTACAAGCCAAAGGCCTCCCTAACCTGCCACTACCCTCTTTTCACTTTACTCCCACACTTCTACCAATATTGAATTGTCTACTTACCTAAATACAATATGCACTTTCATGCCCCCTTGCTTTGCCATATGCTGTTCCCTTTGCCTGGAATATAAACTCTCCTCACTATCCAATCAACCTGCCAAATTATCACCTTCCCCAGACCCCTTAAATAGTTTATCACTCTTTCTTTCCTTTGTGCTACATCTGTACCTACATCTGCAGTGGCTCTAATCAAACTGTACTGGAATGTGTATCTCCCTTTCTAGATTTTGAGTTCTTTGAGGCAAGGACTATTTATTTATCTCTTTACCTACTGTGCCTAGCACAGTACCTGTCATAAAGCAACTACTTTATAAATGTTGAGTAAATTAATGCATGCATGACTATTCTGTAAGAGGAATGAAAACATGAAGTTTCAAGAAGTCACTACTCCAAATCCATAATGAATTTAAGCACAAAAAGCCATGAGATGAAACAATTACAACCAATGCCGTTGTCAAGAGTAACAAAAGGGAAGAAGTAATACACTTATCACCAAATGATTCGAAGTTAATTGATATATGGCCATACTCGTACCTTATTGGATATACACTCTGGCTCCTCCTTGCTCCATCATTTGCCTTTCCTTTAGGCTCAGTTCTATTGCTGGCAACTGAGGCCCCAGCTAAGCAATAGGAAGTAGAAGGTAGACGTGGGTTCCCTGTAAATAATCTATCCAATAGATCACTCTCTGAGGCAGAATATTTCATCTAATACAAGTTTTTGAGCTCCCTCATATTTTGGCTGAACTTCTAAGTACTTGTACATGACTACATCTTACTTATCACTAGCCACTTAACCCTGAACCAAAGACCAGAATTTCCCACCATCTGTAACCTATGCCATAAATGGGTTGCAGTTGTGCCTGAGCTATTGATGCCTTCAGTCCTTGGAGCAGCCACACGGGAGACCAGTCACCTTCAGCCATGAGAAGCCTCATCCATTACCCCAGTGTGCCTTACAAACATTACTACTTTTTCTCTGAATGCTGCAAACCAAGGCCACTAATCCAACCATAAGGAAAACCTGCCCTCCTACTTAGTTCTAAGAGTGTAAACTCACATACAAATGTACACACAGATGGTTACTAATGAGTAGGCATAAGAGTACATGAAGTTCGTTTTAAAAAGTTCAAAAACTTTTAAATCCAGGGACAGCTAAAATAACATCAAGTGATGCCAAAGGACGAGATGTGATCCCTCATGCCTCCCTCCCTCACCACTTAGTAACCAAGTTCTGGAACATTTACCTCCCAATAGCTTTTCAAATAGGGTGCCTACTATCAATACATGCCTTAGTTCAGAATCTCAGCATTTCTCACTGGTATAACAGTCTCCTAGTTAGTCTCTCTGTCTTTGGACACAATGAAAATTGCAGTTACCATTTGTTGAGGGGTTATGTAACAGGCATTGCACTAAGCACTTGATCATTTAACCACATATTTTTCAGTTTTCACAACACTGCAAAGCAGAAATTATCTTCATTTTTACAAATGAAGGGATGAAGCTCTGAAGCTCTGAGAGAGATTAAATGATTTAACCAAGGTAACAAGCAGAAATTGTGTAGCGGAAATTCAAACCCAGATCCATGTTCCCAGCCATTATATTGCTAAACTGCTCATCTAAAAGGTAAATCTAATCATGTTTCCCTCCACATAAAATCCTGTAAACAAGACTCACCTCTCCAGCCTTCATCCTCTGTCATTCTCATCTCCACCTGCCACACTTGACTCCCAGCAGTTCTCTAAAAAAAATGTTTCTTACTTCTTTACCTGTGAACTTACTATTTGTCTGCTAAAAACACTTTTCCCCTTTAGCAGGCTATTTCCAACACAAACTTAAAGATTTACTCAGACAATATGGAAAGCTTTGCCCTAACAAACACACCCAAACCTGGGTTAAGTCACCATGTGCTACAGTTATCAACTAAGCTTCTTATCACACTGTACTGTAACTTTTCTTACTAGGCTATTAGTTCCTTAAAAGTAAATACTGCATTTTTAAATCTCTGTATTGCTAGCACAATGTGTATATAAGAGTAAGGACTCATGTATGTTCAATTAATGAATTAATTCATTAGAAGCAGGACAGTTTAAGAACTTGGCCCTAAGGTCAATATGATGTGCTTTCAAACTCTAACCTACCATAGTATACCTGCCAAACTTGCAGCACACTTCATCTTTTTTTAACTTATCTGCAAATGGGAGAAAACTGAACCGATCTCATGGCTTTGGAAGAAGCAAAAGAAATAATGGATTTAGCACAATCTCTGGCACACTGAAAGTACACATTAAACATTAGCAATACCTTTTTTCACTCTCAAAGTTTATCCACGCTATATTTCAGAAGCTACGTCTCAGAAAATAACTACACCCATTAGCTTTCCTCAGAGATTAAGATTTCCCAAAAAAGTCGGAAGTCAAGATTTCTTACAAACATCCCTCATGTACAGACCCTGTCTTTTATATGGTTACACAGAGCTCAGTAGCTATACCACCACACCCTAAATCACTAACCAGTATTTGCAGTTTATTATCATCGGTTTCCTCCCTTCCAGTCAAAGATCATGCCGCTAAACCGGGGGAAACTTACACCTCAGAAACGAATCAAAACATTTTTCCAGGGCACGACACCCGCACCCACGCTTCCAAGAACTACCAGAGATCCCTGTAATCATCTACTACAAACTTAAATCTCGGAAAGCATCAAAGAACCCCTGCCACCCATTCCAAGACCTTAGCCCCCAAAGTATTCATGCAAAATAGAGAATTCCTGGCATTAAGAACCCAAGAAAAAAGGATCCCTTTAAACCCTTCCCCTATAAGCGTTCTTCAGGTCTGTTACCCTCAAAGTGACCAAAATCCACTCTCATCCCGCCCCCTTCTTGACAGAGTCCGAGGTCTGGTCCACTCTCGTAAGAGAGGTGGCTCCCCACCTCAAGAGACTGGGATGCCTTCCGCTAGTCCCTGTCACCTCCCTTCCCGTTTCGCCTTTGCCCTTCCGCAGCACAGGCCCGACCTGGTCCCTCTCGGCCAGCTCCCTTCCACAGACCGCTACTCACCGCTTCTTGGGGATGGTGCCAGACTCCGGCGCGGCGGGAGTGGCCGTGGGCGCCGCCGTGGCCGCCGAGGCGGCTCTCCGCGCTTTGCACTCATTGGTACTCAGAGCCTCCTGGGGCCGGCCCAGCAGATGGCCCGAGAGAACCCGCAGCCTCCGCCCGGCGCGGTCCGGGTCCCGGTCCCGGTCTGCTGCAGAGTCTGAGCTCACGCTAAAAAATATATTGGCAGAGGGATCTGAAGAACACCATATCCCTAGGACTAGAGATTAACAGCTGACCTATAGAGTCTTGACAACTTCTAAGAATGAGATTTTGCCTTCCTGGTAAACTTGCAAAGAAGGCCAGACTGGCTAAAAACTATCAATTAAGGGCTAGGCAAGTTACTGTTGGAGAGCCACCCCAGCCTGCGGCCTTTTTTTATATAGTCCTCAAACTAATGGTTCTTATATTTGAAAAGTGTCATTTAAAAAAAAAGAAAAAAGAATATGCAACAGAGACCTTCTGTGGTTCCACAAGTCTTAAAATATGGATTGTCTGTTCTTTACTGGTCCTATCGCCTCTGAAAATTCATATACAAAGAGATGCCAGGCCACATTGAAAACAACCCAAATGTCTAGCAATGGAGAAGTGGTTAAATAAGTTGTATCAGTATGATAAAGTATTTTTTCAGCAATTACAATAATTTAGTACAACTGTGGAAGCATAGGAAATGCTTATAAATTTGTTAAATATAAAAAATAGCCATAAACTAGGCATTTTATATATATATATATAGATATATATAATTTTATATATCTATATATATATCTTTACTAAATCTTTGAAACAACACAATGACACAGGTTATATTATCCTTATATTATAGATGAAGGCTCAAAGAGAATAAGCGGCTTTTCTGAAATAGCTATATGTTATCTCAGATACCATATACTTCATGTCATTGTCGTTAATCCACCACTAGAGTTCTGGGACATTAACATTGTATGTTGTCGTGCTCGGGCTCTTTTACCTGCCCATAATCCTGCCAGCTGGGCCAATTATCGAGTTAGGGCTGGGTCTGGAGCTCACAGACCCCTCAAGCCCGTTGTCCAGATTGGGTCACAAACCCTTCATATGCCAGGCTGGGTCCCCAGACTTTCCCATACACCAGACTAGGCCACCAGACCCCTAACACACAGGTCTATGAGCTAGGTAACCAGCAAACAGGTCCTTGGAAGCCGTAGGTTGGAAAGCATGGCTGCGTAGAGCGGCCTCCGCCCAAGGCAGACGCCAGCCAAGGTGGCAGCACCACACATACGCACTAACTCCACCCACACACAATTTGTTTGCTGAACCACCCCCAACTGGGCAAGGCAAGGGGAGCCTGATTAAATTATTCTATTTTCCCAACAATCCACCCCTTCAGGGTCCCTCGCTGTACAATCTACATGTTCAGAATCTTCCGCAATGTTCCCTTAGCAAGGATAAACGACCTTTATGTTCACATATTACCTATTCCATCACAGTCCCAAAAGTCTTTAGCTTGTTGCAGCACCAACTCAAAAGTCCAAAGTCTCATCTGAGAGTAAAGGCAAAACTCCTTTCAGCCATGAACTTGTAGAGTCAAAAACAAGTTTATCTATTTCCCAGATACAGTGGGATAGACATCAGGTGCGTATTCCCATTCTAGAATGGAGGAATAGAAAGGAAAAACAGGCCCCAAACAAATCCAAAACCCAAACAGGGCACACATTAAGCACACTGGGGCACCTGGACCCCTAAAGCGTTGTGCAACCTCGCGCCTACAGCTCCGCCAGGTGCAGCCAATTGAGCTGCCTGGTGCCTGCAGCTTTTCCAGGCTGGCGCTGCACATTGCCAGCAGCTCCACGGTTCTGGGCTCCTGATGGCAGTCCCGCCATCCTGGCTCCACTAGACATTTCCTCAGTGGGGGTTCTCTGTGGGGGTTCCAACCCCACTTTTCTGCTCCACATTGCTCCATAGATGACCTCTGCAGCGGCTCCACTCCTGCAGCAGGTCTCCGCCTGAGTCCCCCAACTTTTTCATACATCTTCTAAAATCTACGTGGAGGCTGCCACACCTCCATTGCTCTCACATACTGTGGGCCTGCAAACTTAACACAATGTGAACACCACCAAGGTTTTTGGCTTTTGCTCTTTGGAGGCGCTGAGGCAGGATTGCTCCAGCCAGAGCAGCCGGGATGCAGGGAGCAGTTTGCAAGGGCAATGACACCTCAGGTCTGCCCTCCAGAAAAACTCAGTTCTCCTAGGATGGGAGGGTGGTCTCCCAAACTTCTCAAACACACTCAGGGCCTGTGATGGGTGGGGCACCCATCCAGACTTCTCAAATGCCATTAGGGCATTTTCCCCATTGTCCTGGTTTTTAGCATCTGGCTGCCTCACTGCCAAGATAATGTCTTTAGCAAACAGTTTATCTGCTTCACCCTTGCGTTATTCTCTTGCCCTCCGCTTTTCTACCTCATGGCCAGGCTGCAAATTTTCCAACTCTTTATGATCTGCTTCCCTTTTACATTCTGGCTTTTGAATTACTTCAATCAGCTCAGCTTACACTGACTATTCACTCAGTCTCAGGCAGTTGAGCAGCATTTGCCCACACGGTTCAAACAGCTGCATTCACCCAGTCCATCAAGGAGTGACTACCCTGATCCTGTGCATATCTGCAGCTCTCCTGTAACTGCTGCCACTGAAATAGGCGTGTACTAACGGAGACTAACTTTCCCACCTTTTCACCAGGAGAAAACATACTTGAAATTCTGCAGGGGCACCCGTCCTCGGGTCATCTGCCCATCTGCATGTGGCACTCTTTTCTCGGGTTTATACAGCACCCGTCTGGCCATCGGGCTTAAGTGGCACCCTCCAAGCCTTTTGCCTTCAGACAAACACAACATGCATTTACAATATTGTCTCTAGAGCACATTACACCATCCACCCCCAGGTCCCATAGCTGTAGCAGCCAGGGGCTCTCCCTGTTTCTGCTGCTTTACTATCTCAATTTCTCGTGCACAAGAGGTCGTGCCCAGAGACGCACGGTTTCCCTCAACTCACCACTGGGTTGGTTGTCTTCCTTGGTGTGAGAGGCAGGAGTGGCCAGTTGTTGCACGTCATCCTCCTGGACATTTATCCATGCTTCCAACAACTCTGCATTCTGCTACAAATCTTGAACAGTTTGCAACATAGTGAGCAGCAGCCAGGCTCCAGTCAGCAGAAAAGTGGCCACCAGGCACCACATGCTCCCCTTCACAATGGGTTTTGCATTGTAGTACCTGGTCTATGCTGCCTTGCAGTACAGTGTGTAACAACCAGATCCTGGTCAACAGGAAGGTGGCCATAGGGCAGAGCATATTCAAAAGTAGCCACATTTCCTCCTTCTTCCAAGGGCTTTCAACTCCTGTACCTTCTCAGAATCCTGCCAACTATGCCAGTTGTCACACTTGGGCTCTTTCCCTGCCTGTAATCCTGCCAACTGGGCTAATTGTCAAGCTCTTTTACCTGCCTGTAATCCTGCCGACTGGGCCAATTGTCGTGCTAGGGCTGGGTCTGGAGCTCACAGACCCCTCAAGCCCATTGTGCAGATTAGGTCACAAACCCTTCATACACCAGGCTGGGTCCCCAGACTTTCCCATACGCCAGGCTAAGTCACCAGACCCCTAACACGCAGGCCTATGAGCTAGGTAACCGGCAAACAGGTCCTTGGAAACTAGGTTGGAAGGCATGGCTGCGTGGAGCGGAGTCCACCCGAGGCAGACGCCAGCCAAGATGGCAACACCACACATGCACACTAACTCCACCCACACACACACACAATTTGTTTACTGTACCACCCCCAACTGGTCCTGAGGTGAGGGGAGCCTGTTTAAATTATTCTATTTTACTTATATACTATTTACTTATATAGGCTTGGATTTGTCGGGTTTTTAAAAACAAATTCTAAAATTGAACTTCCTGAAACAAACTTTCACCGTAGGGATACAAGAACATTAGACGCATATAGCACTTTCCTAGGTATTTCTAACTAAGAAAGAGAACCTTTGGTAGGTCATGCAGAATTAAATATCAAAGCCTGCAGGCCACTAGTTTCAGGCTTTTGTATACATTGGCTCTGTTTTGTTGCACACCCTCACAGTATAGAAGAACCTGTTCCTGACTGGCATTTTCAGGATTCCACTGATGACCAGAGAAGTTGATATATGCTCCCACACATTTGATAACAGAAGAAAGAGATCCTATCTCCCTCTCTTTTACTTGACTTCATTGTCAGTTAGAGAAGTTGTCTCTGATTTTTAAATTTTAAACCCTGTTATGCCTATCAGTGTCACATACATAATCCTACTGGTATTCTTTTTGTCTTGCACAGTCTGAAGAAAGCCACACTCATATCCTTTGACCTGATAAAAGTCACCAGAACAGATGGAGGTGGCTCAATCTAAGAATTAATGAGCCACAGATTATTCCTAAATGCTGTCCCCCTCAGGTCATCTGGGCATTACCTCCATTTCCTCATAGTTTACCTCCTTTTTTTTTAGAATCCAGTGTCAGATGTCACTGGTGAAGTTGTTACAGAGAGAAATAACAACACTGGTATAGACCTATCAGTACAGCCTTTGATACAGTAGATCATCCTTTGCTTTTGCAAGAGTGTAATCTAGTTCTCTCTGTGTTTCCTTGTATGGGGCAGAAACTGAGTTCATTTCCCCCTCCCTTTTATGCTTTCCGGTTGCATCACTGTCATCCTGTTCCATCAGCCTCAGGGTTATTTTCAGTCTCTTTCTCTTTTGCCTCTTACATTGAGTATATCAACAGTACATTATCCTCTGTGTCTCTTGAATCCATTGTTTCCCTGAGAACAATTCTCACTTATCATTTATCATACACTGCTTTTATTTGTTATTTATCTTTTCATTTACATATGTCTGCTTTTCTAAACAGACTGTAAGCTCCATGAAGGCAGAGTTCATAACCTTTACAAGAATCTGAGACTTATACATAATTTATAAGTGACTCATAAATTTGAATTTGGGGAGGGGGACTGGAGCCACAGTCCTAATGGGAACTAGTTTCCCCTTTTCCCCCAACTGAAAATGCCTAGCTAATAATTGATGTACAAAGTTATCTCACAGAATAGCACTTTCCACAATGATGGAAATGTTCTACATCTGTACTATCCAATACAGTCACTACTAGCTATAAGCACTTGAAATGTGGCTATGATGACTGAGAAACTGAATTTTTAAATTTTAATTAATTTAAACTTAAATGACCACATGTGGCTGATGGTATATTAGATAGTACAGTTATAGAGAGTTAATAAGTTACTATTGCCTGGAAATATCAACCCTACCTTTGTCCTTTCTCCCATTACTGGTATAAACCACACTGGGCTGTGAAGAAGAAGAGTATGGAAGGAAAAATATTTGTCTCTTGCATTTTGACCTAAGGCTGCAAATGTATTTTATCAAAAAAAAAAAATAATGATATAAAGTATGGTCAAAATAATACAACTAGTACATTATGGTTCAGATAGGCTTTTATAAGCCATCTTGTAGATCTAACCATCAGAAGTAAAGTTCGTTTTTGCTAATATGCAATTCAAACATAATCCTTGGAAATGGTAAGCGAAAGTGTTGCCATAAGGGTTTCAAGCTCAATGAATTTACCTCCTTTCTGATGAACCACCTCCTTTCTAACACAGGCTCTGTGAACGAGTTAAGACATTCCAAGAGTTATTTGACTGATTACAGAGAACTATTTAATGGTTCTGAGAAAATTCAGACAGTAACGAGGAGTACTTGATTTGTATGCTATATGTCCAGATCTTAAGAGACAGTTCAGCATGATATATTCAGTCCAGCTCTAGAAACCCTGAGCCCACCTCCTGTTAAACTGCTTCTTCTAATCATTGTGCTCTTCCTAGGGAAAGTCATGGCTATTTCAGGTGGACTATGAGTGAAGAAAAGGGACAGGAGGAGGAGTAAACACCAAGTGCTCTAAGGAGTAAAGCTCCTAAGGTTTGACAGTTCAACAACTCTAGTCTTCGAACCTCTCACACCTTTTCCAGATGTTACTAGGACAGCACTGAAAAATCAACTAGCATGTTTGCTTGCAATCATACAAAGTTTATAGATTTCTTGCCAAAATACTATATAAACCATGATGTCCTCAGATTATTTTTGAAATGAGATGCATCTATTAATTTTTGCCTGACTTTCCAGAGAGCTCAATCTAACACTACTAGGATACTTTAAATGTAAATGTAGGTAACTGACTTTTTTAGTTGCATCTGAATTGAGGTATGTATATGCTTCTTGCCAACTCTCAGTAGGCAAAATTTTATAAATTTTCCAGACAGCAGAATAACAAAAAGCTTTCTCCTGGATGATGAAAAACTTGATGTAAACTAAATAGAAAAACCATGGATTATGTGTACTTCAAATATATGTACAGTAATGAAAACATATAGGCAGTAAAAGTATTTGTTGAGAACCTATTATATACCTAATTCACTGCTAGGTACGATGCAATGCAAGAGTATTTAAGCCAGTGCCTCCTCTACATGATATAATCAGGCTAGTTGGGAGTCAGAATATATGTGGAAAAAAACTATATGATAGGTGGAATAGTGTGATGTAGGTGACCTTGGTGAAGGGTCTCCAACCACCTCTCCTTACAAAAGCAGAGCCCAAACAGAGTGCCCTGAAATTTATTTCATGCTACCTGAGAGGAATGAATGTTTCACATGAAGCCTGGTACATTAAGATGTGTATGATTCCCACAAAAATCAAAACCTAGGTATATATCACATTCAGGAGGGCCATCTCAATGAATCTGTTTTTTCTGAATCCTGGGAAACTGGCCCTTGATATCCTGGATCCCAATGGAGATGCCCGGAAATAAGGGATGCACCCATGATTTAGAATTTTAAGTGGAGTGCCTTTATTTGCATTTATGACATCTCTCCTGAGTCACCAAAAAGCCTAAATAGCATAGACTAACTCCTGAAACATGCACCAACTTTTCTTACTGCCCTTATTTTCATGACTAATCTTCAGAGCTGCTCAGTGATCCCTAAATATAAGAATTCTTGCATTTTATACCTTTTTTATCATGACATATAATGCAGAGAAAAATGAACCCAATTATAAATTGTCACAAACCAAGCACCCATGTAAGTACCATCTAGATCAAGAAATAGAACATTTCCAGCACCCAGAAGTCCCCCTTTTGCCCTCTTCCAATCATTTCACCTTCCCTGTTTGCCAAAGATAACCACTGTCCTTAGTTTTATGATCAGCATTTTCTTATTTTTTTTATGGTTTTACCAACTAAGCATGCACCTTTTACCTGATTTTTTTTTACATTTGTATAGAGGGTTAGAAATTTTGATTCCTATTTGATTTTTAGTATAGGGTTTTTAGGTAATGCATGCATGAGACAAAAGTCCTCAGATAGGAGGCAAGAGCCTGCAGCTAGAGGACAAGAGTCCACCAAATCAATCCTAATCAAGTATCTTTTGATTCTCAGTTGATTTTTAGTATAGGAAGTTTAGGTAATGCATGTATGGGACAAAAGTCCTCGGACAGGAAACTAGAGCTTACAGCTAGGGGGCAAGAGCCCACTGAATCAATTCTAATCACTGTTTAGGTAAGGGATTATATACACTGATTGTTTAATGTTTCATTGGAAGATTTTAGGAGGAGGAAACTCACACAGGTTTAAAGCCTTTAATGTGAACAAGAGAACTGAAACTAAACAGGGATTGTCCTGAGGGCAATAACCCTTAATACAACAAAGCTTAAATGATGGGAAAATATGTGAGTTAAGATTTCCAAGGATATTTTGCTAGATTAGTTAGTACATGGGGGTTTTTTCCACATTTTGCTTTAAGCTGTTTCTTTGAGTTTCTCAAGAAGTCAGGCACTTTCATAATTGTCTTATTGTTTCTTTTGCATGTCACCTAGCTTAAATTTATGACTCTTGATGGTATATTGTTTAAACTATTTTGAACCATGCATGCTTGGTTGGAGATTGTTACATAGCCAATTTCTGTATGTTCTTACTATGGTTGATTTATCGTCTGTTCTTTTCCTATAATTTCCTTGTCTTTTCAATAAAAACTGAAGCAAAAACCAACTTGGGGCTGTATCCAGTTTCTCCTTCTAACACAAGAGTTGCTGAGGTGCAGTCCTTCAGGCTTCTCATAGCATTCATGTTGCTTTGAGTAATCTTTTTGTGTCTCTGTTACACAGCAAGAGATGTAACACATTTGTATAAATGGAAACTTATGGTACAGTATGTTTTTTTGTGTATTGTTTCTTTCTCCCAACATTATCTTTTTGATATTCATTCATATTGTTGATATTCATATTGTTGCATTCATATCGTTTGGATATTCATATTATTGCAACATTATCATTTTGATATTCATTCATATTGTTCATATAGGTAGTGCATTCATTTTCTTTGCTGTACAGTATTTTATTGAATGCACATACCAGGTCTATTCTACAATTGATGGACATTTGAGGTGTTTCTAGTCTGGTACTATTATGGATAAGGTTGCTATGAGCATTCTTGTATATGTCTGTAGTTAGACATGTACAAGGATACTTCAGAAAGTTTATGGGAAAATAGAATTAAAAGATAATGCAATCTTTCCATGAACTTTTTTTGTCTTTTGTCTTTTTTTTTTCTTTTTTTATCTTTTTCCGTGTCCGGCAACGGATCGCAACCCTCAGTGTTGCCCCTGTACCAGACCGGGGACCGGCAACGGGATTGCAACCCTCGGTGCTGCTCCCACGCCTCGCTCAGCCAGTGAGCGGGAACCGGTCTGTATGTGGGATCCGAACCCTCGGGCGGGAGCGCCGCCGCACTTCTCAAGCGGCACACTTATCCAGTGCGCCACCGGGCTGGCCCCTTCCATGAACTTTTTGAAGTGTCATATATGAATTTCTGTTGAGTACTCATCTAAGAGTGAAATTGCTAATTCATAAAGTATGCATTCTTTAATAGAAAATGAAGTGCCAAACAGTTTTCCAAAGAAATTATACAAAATCTACTACCCTAACAGTACATGAGAGTTCCCATTGCTCTAATACTTGTTATTGTCATTCTGGTTAGTTTGGTCTACTCCTATGGATGTGTACTATTTTCTTATTGTGGTTTTTTTTTTTTTTTCCTTTTTGTCTTTTTTCGTGACCGGCAACGGATCGCAACCCTCAGTGTCGCGCCCGTACCAGACCGGGACCGGCAACGGCAAGTGACCGGCAATGGATCGCAACCCTCAGTGTCACGCCCGTACCGGACCAGGACCGGCAACGGCAACGGGATCGCAACCCTCGGTGTTGTGCCCGCACCTCTCTCAGCCAGTGAGCGGCCGGTCTGTATGTGGGATCCGAACCCTCGGCGGGAGCACCACTACGCTCCCAAACAGCGCACTGTAGCAGTGCACCACCGGGCCGGCCCCTCTATTGTGGTTTTAATTTGCATTTCTCTGACTATGAATGAGGTTGAGCACCTTTTTGTATGTCTGTTGACCATTTGGTTATCATCATTTGTGAAATTCCTGTTCAAGGCACTTACTCATTTTTTCATTGGGTTGTTTTTCATTTTCTTATTAATTAATGAGAATTGCTTATACAAGGGCACTTCAAAAAATTCATGGGAAGATTGGTATTGTCTTTTAATTCTATTTTTTTCCACAAACTTTTTGAAGTACCCTTATACATTTCAGATAAGGGCCTTTTTCAGATAGATGTATTGGAAATTTCTAATCTCTTGTCTTGTGGTTTTGCCTTTTTATTTGCTTAATAGCATTGTTTTATGAGCAATAGGTCTGAATTTCAATGTGGTCAAATTTTTCAATGTAGTCTTTCCCTTTAATTAATAATTTGAGTGTTCTGTTTGAGACATCTTTACCTGCTTTGAAATAATGAAGATAATTCTCCTGTATTACCTTCTAGAAGCCTTATTGTTTTGCCCTTCACATTTATATCTACAGTTCACCTGTAATTGATTTTTGTGTATGATTTAAAATAGAGATTAGCTCAAATGCATTATGCTGAGTTAAAGAAGCCAGACACAAAAGGCTACACACTGTACTGCCTAATTCCATCTATAAGACATCCTGGCAAAAAGTATAGACAGAAATCAGATGAGTGCTTTCCAGGGAGGGAATGGACTACAACGGGCATGAGAGAACTTTTGGAGTGGAAAAACATTTATATCTTGATTATGGTGATGGTTACATATCCTGTATTCATTTATCAAACTCATAGGACTAAACACCTCAAAAGGGGCAAATATTGCATATGTAAATCATACCTCAACAAACCTGGAAGAGTCAACAATACAAATCTTCCTTCTATAAGTTAACTAATAATGTTAACTTAAAATTTAAAACATGTTTGTTAAAAATTAAAGTAAATGAAACTAAAAAAAAAAATAAAATAAAATAAAAATAAAATAGAGATTAGGTTTTGTTTTTTTTCCCCAACGTGGATATACAATTGTCTCAGCACTATTTTTTTTTTTTTTACAAAATCTTGCTCTACATTTCCATCTTTGCTATAAATCAAGTGTCCATACAGAAATTAGCCTATTGCTGAGCTCTCTATTCTATTCCATTGGTTTATCTATCTTTTTTGGAGTGGAAAAACATTTATATCTTGATTATGGTGATGGTTACATATCCTGTATTCATTTGTCAAACTCATAGGACTAAACACCTCAAAAGGGGCAAATATTGCATATGTAAATCATACCTCAACAAACCTGGAAGAATCAACAATACAAATCTTCCTTCTATAAGTTAACTAATAATGTTAACTTAAAATTTAAAACATGTTTGTTAAAAATTAAAGTAAATGAAACTAAAAAATAAAATAAAATAAAATAAAAATAAAATGGAGATTAGGTTTTGTTTTTTTTCCCCAACGTGGATATACAATTGTCTCAGCACTATTTTTTTTTTTTTACAAAATCTTGCTCTACATTTCCATCTTTGCTATAAATCAAGTGTCCATATAGAAATTAGCCTATTGCTGAGCTCTCTATTCTATTCCATTGGTTTATCTATCTATCTTATGCTAATATCACACTGTTTTAACTATTGTATATTCTTTTAGATCTTCTACAAACAATTATA
>NW_007726164.1:70935-72993 GCF_000696425.1 Galeopterus variegatus
TTTTTTTTTTTACAAAATCTTGCTCTACATTTCCATCTTTGCTATAAATCAAGTGTCCATATAGAAATTAGCCTATTGCTGAGCTCTCTATTCTATTCCATTGGTTTATCTATCTATCTTATGCTAATATCACACTGTTTTAACTATTGTATATTCTTTTAGATCTTCTACAAACAATTATATCATTTATGAATAATGACAGTTGGTTTCATCCTTTCCAATCCTTATACCTTGTACTTCTTTTTCATTCCTTACCCAGCTGGCCAGGACCTCCAGTACAATATCGAATGGAAGTTGGGATAATGGCATCCTTACCTTGCTCCTGATTTCAAAGGGAAATCTCTCAACATTTCACCATTGTTCAAAGTGGGGTCCTGGTATTTTGTTGTTTTTTTAAAAAATACACCTTTTAGCAGTTTAAGGAACTCCCCTTCTGATCCTAGTTTGCTGAGAATTTTTATCATGACTGGATATTGAGTTCTATCAAATGGTTTTCTGCATCTGTTGAGATAATTCTATGATTTTTCTTCTTTATTCTGTTAGTGTGGTAAATTACATGGATTGGCTTTCTACTGTTAAACCAGCCTTGCAATGCTGACATAAACCCAACCTGGTCATGTTGTATTGACCTATTTATATATTACTGAATACAGTGTATTAAAATTTTGCTTAGGCTTTTATAGCTGTTTAAAAGTAAGATTGGGGGCCGGCCCTGTGGCGCACTCGGGAGAGTGCAGCGCTTGGGAGCGCAGCGGTGCTCCCACCGCGGGTTCAGATCCTATATAGGGATGGCCAGTGCGCTCAAGCGCAGTGCGGGCAACACCAGGCCAAGGGTTGCGATCCCCTTACTGGTCAAAAAAAAAAAAAAAAAAAAAAAGAAGAAGAAAGATTGGTCTTTGTCACGTTTTGTTGACCTCATGAAACATGATAGTGAGTAATAATTTTCTAGTCTCAAGAAGAAGTTATGTAAGTTTGATCATTATTTCTTCCTTAAACATTTAGTAGAATTTACCAAAGAAACAATCTGACCCTAGGGTTTTCTTAATGGGAAGGTTTTTTTGTTTGTTTTTTGTTTTTTGTGTTTTTTGACCGGTAAGGGGATCGCAACCCTCGGCACGGTGTGGTCTGCACCACACTCAGCCAGTGAGCGCACCGGCCATCCCTATATAGGATCCGAACCCACGGCTGTCAGCACCATCAGCGCTGCACTCTCCCGAGTGAGCCACGGGGCTGACCCAGAAGGTTTTTACTTACAGATTAAATAATGTAATCCTATTTAGATTTTCTATTTCTGCTTATTTCAGTTTTTGACAAAGTGTATTCTAGCAAATTGTCCACTTTTTCATTTTCAAATTTATTGGCATAAAGTTTTTTATAATTTCTTTTGTCGTCTTTTTAGTGTCATTAGGAGTTGTGGTAATGTCCCACTTTTTATCCCTGACATTGGTTATTTTACTCTCTCTCTCTTTTTAAATCAGTTTGTCAAGCATTTATCAATTTTTAATGAACCAACTTTTGACTTTGTTGATCCTATTATATGTGTGCTTTCTATCTCATTAATTTTTTCTCATGTTCCTTGTTATTTCCTATCTTCTACCTTTTTTTGCTGGGTTTTTTTTTTTCTGATTTCTTGAAGCAAATGTATAGCTCACTGATTTGTCAGTCTTTTTGTGTGTGTTTTCTCTTATATGTGTTTAAGGCTATAAATTTCTCTCTTGGCAATTAATTTCATTTTTTCAAGTTTGATAACAGTATTTTTTATTGTTATTCAGTTTCATATAGTTCTCACTTGAAAGAAATGCTCATTTGAAAGGAATGAGTATTTTCTCTTGTTTTGGGGTACAGTGTTCCATACAATCAAAGCTCATTAGGTCAAATTGGGTAATTGTGTTGTTCAAATCTTTTATATGCAAACTGGTATTTTGTCTACTTATCAGTTATTGAAGTATGTTCAAATCTCCCACTATTATTATTGATTTATCTATTTTTTCTTACAGTTTTTTCTGTATTTTAAAGCTATATGTTAGCTGTGTCGAAATTATATTTACCTCATGAATT
>NW_007726164.1:74637-75331 GCF_000696425.1 Galeopterus variegatus
AGTGAGCGGCAACCGGTCTCCACATGGGATCCGAACCCTCGGCGGGAGCGCCGCCATGCTCTCAAGTGGCGCACTCTCCAGTGCGCCACCGGGCCGGCCCACACCCATATATTTTTTAAGCCTCCTGATCATAAATTCTTAAATGTAACCCATTTAAATTTAATTGAATTACTAATATACTTGGTATAATGGCTAAGAGCACTGGTTTCAGTGCTAGACAGACCTGGGTTTGAATATGAGCTCTACTATTGACCAGATGTGTTGTTTTGAGCTTATCACATTAATATCTCTGCACTTGGTTCCTTGTCTGTCAGACTGGGAGAGTAATAACTACTTCCCAGATGTATTAAAGGATTAGTAAGCAAAAATATAATAAATTATCAATGCTATTATAGGAGAAGGACTGAGGCTGGTGTAAGGAATACAGTCTTCCTGGAAAAGATAAATCCATATTAGAGGGAAGAGAAGTAAGGTTAAATGAGTGAGTGAAACGAAATCATGGAAGCATTAAAAACTTAGCAGAAAAGTAAGTGTTGGGAGCTATTGATACCTGAGGAGAAGGTCATCCTCAACCCACCCCATCCTCTAGTAGGTTCTTGACTCCAACACGGAAGAATTCAAGAACAGAATCACAGTAGAAAGTGAAAGCAGGTTTAATGTAGCAAAGTAAGGAACACAGACTTCACAGAGAAAA
>NW_007726164.1:77205-78676 GCF_000696425.1 Galeopterus variegatus
TAAGAATAATTTCTGGCCTGCTTACCTCTCAGATTTATTGTAAAATGGTAGATATGCAAGCATTTTGGAAACCAAAGTAAAAAAAATCACATTAAAATAATTATTTTCTTTGGAACATAAAAATCAAGACTTAATATTTATCAATTAATACTGTAAAGCAGTATTTCTTAAATTTTTTGACCTCTAGGATTCCTGTATAATCTTAAAAATTGAGAGCCTCAAAGAGCTTCTGTTTATGTTTATAAATACCTATCTAGGGGTCCTTATCCAGAGAAACACCCTCAGCTGGGAAGTCAGTTCCTTACTGTTGTCTCCTCCTGTTTGAACATGGTGCGGACCAAAGCAGACAGTGTCCCAGGCACCTACAGAAAAGTGGTGGCTTCTCAAGCTCCCAGGAGGGTGCTTGGTTCCTCCACCTCTGCCACTAATTCTATGTTGCTTTCGTCGAAGCAAGCTGAAAATAAGTATGCAGGAGGGAATCCAGTTTGTGTGCATCCAGCTCCCACGTGGCAAAAAGAAATTGGAGAATTCTTCAGGCTGTCCCCTAAAGATTCTGAAAAAGAGAATCAGATTCCTGAAGAGGCAGGAAACAGTGCCTTAGGAAAAGCAAAGAGGAAAGCGTGTCCTTCACAACCTGATCCCACAGATGATGAAAAAGAATAGAACTTTCGTATTCATCTTTGAATAATGTTTACTCTGGTATTCTAGGAAGTAAATTTGCATAAATGTTTGTTCCAATTAGCTTTGTTGAAGCTTAAATTTGGTTGTTCAANTCAAGAATATTCTGTGCTCTTTAGCACCTCTAGTGGAAGGTCATTCAAAGGATAAACTCCATTTTACTGAGCATGCTCTGCTATTAGGGTTATATAACTCCTTTCTACTGAACATGCCCAGCCACTGTATTTGCATACATCCACACCCTGAAGTCTCAATTTCCCCTGTTGGTGCCAAAAATAGGTCCAACAGGCAATGGTAACTCTCCTCTAGAGGAGGGCATAGAGAGGCCTGAGACCTTGGGGAGTGGCTTGAAATTCAGAGGTGTGTCCTGAAACCCAAACTAGTAGAAACTGAGTATCTCCTATTCTTACAAGTTCTTGAGCAAGGGATTAGCATGACAAGCCTGGAAATACCACTACTTTGGAATTAATTCTCAAGTGGAAGTCAGCTTGTCGGTTAATACCTGAGAACTTGAAGCCAGTTGTAAAAAGAAGCTATACCCGAGAATGATAAAGACCAAAGGACTCCAACAAAAGAAGATAATGATGTTTTAATGACAGGAAAGCACTGAACTGTGGTTAGAGGTGAAGATGTTTAATGTGAACGTGGCTATAGGTGGTTCCATGTTCTGTTGCAATGACACTCTGCTTCAGGAAGTCACAATCACACTAACGTATATAGGGTAAAAGGAAACTGACTTAATTAGCCAGATGATTGGGAGTAGAGTTTAAAGTACTTTGTGTTCTGTTATTTA
>NW_007726164.1:79714-85572 GCF_000696425.1 Galeopterus variegatus
AAGAGAATCAGATTCCTGAAGAGGCAGGAAACAGTGCCTTAGGAAAAGCAAAGAGGAAAGCATGTCCTTCGCAACCTGATCCCACAGATGATGAAAAAGAATAGAACTTTCGTATTCATCTTTGAATAATGTTTACTCTGGTATTCTAGGATGTAAATTTGCATAAATGTTTGTTCCAATTAGCTTTGTTGAAGCTTAAATTTGGTTGTTCAAAAGTAAGTAGTTATGAAATTGGAGAATTTGTTTAAGATTAATTGTGGTTTCTTAGCTTAGTATTCAATACAATGCAGTATTTGGTGTCTTTTACCTGTTATTAGGCTTCTGTTTCTTGCTAAAATCAGATCATTGTGTGGTGTTCTAATTATGAGTCTGTTGTATTTGAGATTTGCTTAGATCTTTGTACTGCTGCCATTTTTGTTGGCACTTGATTATTGGAATGGCACCATATTTTTATTCCTTTTATTTGCTTTAAGAAGCAGAGTTAGGTTTTTGCACATTAAAAAAATTCAGTATTAGTTAAACTTAACCTCTACCCTTTTTCAGAAAGGGAACCAAAGATGCAAGATTGAAAAAATCTGGATGGATATCTTCTCTGTAGGAAAATTTAAGGACAATTTGGTCTTGAGGCTTTAAACGGTTGATAATCAAAGCAAATACAACAGCAAGATAAAATACCAGCATAAAATCAGGTAGGAAGATCCCATAGATTACATTAAAAGAGAGGAATTTTCCTAGGATATGCATTTGATTCAATATCATAAAATATTGCCCTCTGAGCCTATACTTTTAAAGCTGGGAAACAGTAAAACATGAAAGGTAAATCATGCCATAAACCCAGAGCTATGTCTAAAGTTCTTAGAGCTACTCTTACATTTCTCAAGATAACCAGTGGTATAATTAAAGAGGTGGGTATAATATTACTTGTTAACTGATATTCTTGCTTCCTCATCACACTTTTTGCTTTCTGATAACCTATCTCCACATTTTAACAGGCATGTTTTTCTGAAATTTGTTGGTAATAAATGCATACTTATCTTCACAGTACACTATCCATTTGTGTGCTTCCTAAGATTATGTCATACCATGTATTTCTTTTTTTCTTTTTTGTCTTCACAGTACACTATCCATTTGTGTGCTTCCTAAGATTATGTCATACCATGTATTTCTTTTTTGTCTTTTTTTTTTTTTTCGTGACCGGTAAGGGGATCGCAACTCTTGGTGTGGTGTCGCCCACACCGCGCTCAGCCAGTGAGTGCACCGGCCATTCCTATATAGGATCCGAACCCACGGAGGGAGCGTCGGGGCCGCGCTCAGCCAGTGAGTGCACCGGCCATTCCTATATAGGATCCGAACCCACGGAGGGAGCATCACTGCGCTCCCAGCGCCGCACTCCCGTGAGTGCACCATGGGCTCTGCCCCATACCATGTATTTCTACTTTATTCCTTCCAAATACAAATCAGTGCACTGACCTAATTTTATCAAATTCCAGTCTGTTTGAGTCCTAATGATTGTAGATTCTATTTTTTGTTTTGTCTTTTAGAGGTGGATATTAAACAGAATGTATTGAATTGGGAGCAGAATTTTTTTCATCCCAAGTACTTCTTTGATAATTAGATTTTTTTTAAGGAGTAGCTTAAGCCAAGTCCAATAAAGTTAAGTTTTAATGGGTCTAAAACCTTAGAAACTTTATGGTGGTGTGCCCAATGAGGTCTACTTTTGATATGTAATTGTTTCTAAAAAATTTAAATTGTAAAGAACTTACAGACTTTTCAAGTATAAAATATTTGATAACATCTAACTTTTATTAGGTAGGGCTCCTATGTAATAGGTTTCCATTTCAAAGCTTTTTTCTTTTTTCTTTTTCCAAAGCTTTTTAAAACTGTAGCATAGCAACTTAGTTTTTCTAAACGTAAGGGAGGTACAGACCTCCAGTTTACATTGAAATTGAACTAAAAAGTAAAATTTATCCGTTAAAAAGATAATTAAACTAAGTTTTAAATTTTGTACCATTCTTCACAAAGTTGATCTGGTTTTCCTCTCTGAATGGATTATTCAAATTATTAATGCTAGTGTTATTTTTGACCAAATAATGATTAAAACTATTCTGGAATTTTTAAATGCTAGAGCATTGTGAGGATCATACGTATTTTGTGTTTGTGCACAAAGGAAAAGCAAATACTATAGAGAAAAATATAGAGTGCTTAAAGAGTTATTTAAAAGATGACAATGCTTATCATTTAAAAAAAAAAAAACCCAGAAAATAAAGCCTAAACTAACTGAAAAATAAAAAATAAAAATAAATACCTACCTACCTATCTAGGTATATCATATTAAAAATTAAAATTGAAAAATAATTTTGAGGGCTGGCCCATGGCTCACTTGGGAGAGCATGGTGCTGACAACACCAAGTCAAGGGTTAAGATCCCCTTACTGGTCATCTTTTAAAAAAAAAGAAAGAAAGAAAAATATTTTAAATATTTTTATCAATTTATTTAAAATAATAATGATAAACCAATACTTAATATAATAAATAACATTTTTATTTAAACTAAGTATATTTTCCAGGAAAAAAAAAAAAAAAAACATGAGAAGAATGGTGTTCCTTTACATTTTTGCAAATCTCTTTAATGCCTGGTTTAATAGAAGACAGCTAGATTTTCATATCTGCTTCTGAATTCTATCTGTTGAGATATCACATGCTGTGTAACCTCTGGAAAATTCCACTTTATACTCATGAGGGAATAAAAGTGAAAAAGGCAAACAGCATCTTAATCTTATTATGAAAATAGTTTTGATGTTGCTGACCCCCTGTAAAATTCTGACAGACACACAGGGGTTTCCAAACCACATTGTGAGAGCTGCAGCTCTAAAATATTTCTGAAGATGTCTGCTAAAACATTCACTGAAGAAGCTCTAGACAACTGGATGCCAAAAGTAGTTCTTTTTTTTTTTTTTTTGTCCTTTTTGTCTTTTTTCATGACCGGCAACGGATCGCAACCCTCAGTGTCGCGCCCGTACCGGACCAGGGACCGGCAACGGGATCGCAACCCTCGGTGTTGCTCCCACACCTCGCTCAGCCAGTGAGCGGCCGGTCTGTATGTGGGATCCGAACCCTCGGCAGGAGCGCCGCCGCGCTTCCCAAGCAGCGCACTGTAGCAATGCGCCACCGGGCCGGCCCCAAAAGTAGTTCTTGATGTTGCCACCAAGAAGTAATATGCATTGCCACTATTAATAAAACAAAATCGTGAAAAATATTTAAGGCATAATTTCATATTTTGATACATTCTTTATGAATACACATTTTTTTCAATTTCAAACAATCATGTTTTGGGAGTCATTCCTGCACTTTAAAATCAAATTTCCAAATCCAACCCTACTATGAACAGAAGCATAATTTCTAAAAATGGGGCAGCTAAATTTAGTGTGACTTTTATGACATAACATGACTGAAATTACTTGGTAAGATCAGGCTTACTCCCATTTTAGGCTCACAAAATTATTTATATTATTCCATTTAGATCAGTGGTAAATAGTTAAAAGACAATCTGGGCCAATTGTCCCCAAGATGGTTTTTTTTAATGCTGTGGAGATCATAGCTTGAAAATTGTTCGTTCACAAATCCTACCTAGCATTTGGCATTTTCATACCTCCAGGTTTCTCAGTCCTCTTCCTCTGGCCACCTGTATGTGTTGTGGCTAATAGCATTCAGACACTCAGGGGCAAGTGATACTCTCAAAGGCAAGTTTTTCTGTCCTAATTCAGGTATGTTGGGAATGTTTTTTCTCAATGATTAAAAGTATTCTTCTGGAGCAAGATATGAGATAAGTCTTTGCATGCACTGAGACTCCACCAGAGCCCTGGAGAGAGCAGGGTTTGAGGATGTTGTGGCAAAAGTCAGTGGTCTCTGGGAGGCTATAGTAGGCTCTGGCTAAGTCTGCCATTAGCTGCTTCAGGACTCTTTTAGGAATCCCTGCTCTATATTCAGGAGAACATTATCTGCCTGCTTAATTCTCCCAAGTGGCCCTCAGCTCTCTCTACTTTCCACTTGCCATTATTTTCTTTTCTGAAAGGGGAAACTGGCTTTGCTCCCCACTGGCTTAGGTTATGCTACAAGAAAGCTACTGTGACTGTATTAGGGGGTGTACATACCTCCAGTGGTCCTCTCATCCTTATCCTTTTACAGTCAAAGAAGTTTTCTCTCTAGTCTAACTGAACCATGGCACCACCTCCCACCACACACAATCTTATCTCTTTGAAGCCTGAAGAGGCACGAAAGCTACTTCGAATCAAATGTTTAAAATGACCTGTTAATCACCCATGCAGTGTTCCCAGTGCACCCTAAATCTGCTACTGAAAGGAACATTACCTGGTTTTGAATTCTAGTTTTTAAAATGTTGACATATTAGATGACTAGATTTTTTTTCTTTTCTTCTTTTTTTTCCCTTGGGTAACTAGATTTTTAAGCAACGGTATATGTTACCTTCTTCGTACTCTTAATTTCTTTCCTCGTTTTTTAACACTGCCCCCTTTCCTAGTTTTTCTTTCTTTTAGACCCATCCTTTTTCTTTATGTTTTTTCAGCTTGGGTCAATATGATGTAGGGCTAGAGAGAGTTGAGAAAACAAAATATTCAGGGTCAGTAAAATAAGCAATAAAATCAGTCCATGAGCCAAGAGACAAAGTCATGGGAAGACAGCCAAGGCTAATGCCAGAAGGTCCCCACAGGAGAAGCCAAAGCTAAGATCACACCCCAAAATAGAGTCCTGCATAGAACCACTAGTAGCCAGACTGCAAGGCAGGAATATGAGGATGGTCACTAGCAGGCCAACAAATTCTGCTAAAAGACATTTTTTTAAAAAAATATTCTCTTTCAGGACATTGTCTGATCCTCTGAATATAATCCTCAAAGTATATCTTTGATTCATCTTGTTTTAAGTTTGTATGCAAAATAACGATGTTTGAAAGTGTTGGATATTAATTTTTCATTTCTGTTTTGGAGGTATTCAAATATCAGGGACCATCAACACATTCATTTTTTTTTTTCCTAAAAAAATGCCAAAGCCACTAGATCAAAAGTAATATTCTGATTTGCTTGAATGTGGTGTTGGTTTTTAGGGGGGAGTTGAAATTCACATAACTGAAATTTTTATTATAATCAATTCTAGCACTCTATTTTTATCACGAGCCATATGATCCATAAACAGCTTTTAAACTCATTCATTTAGTCACAGCTGAAGTTAGAAGAGGTAGCCTGTGCAGAGTGGGGTCATAGAATGAGCCCCCTGAGAGCAGGTGGGAGGTTAGTAGAGGGGTGAACATCAAGAAGCTTCATACAGGGAAGCAGTGCACCAGCTGGAAAAACATGACAACAGATGCAATAATAATCATGAAGAGATCTAGGCCCCACAGCAGCCAGAGTTTTTATAAAAGGGAAGGGAAGATATTTGAATGAATGAACTACTTTGTGTACTAGTTCTGGGTGGCACTTACAAAGCACTAGGGGTCAGGAAAATCAGCCTTCAGTGGCTACCCACTGATCTGCCCTTTTGTTCCAAGCTATAAATGCATTTGTAGTCATGGGCAGCATCATCTCAAGTTCTAACCACAATTTTCTAAATACTCCATCATTGAGGGAGTTTGCATATTATAATCAATCTATGGATCTTCCAGTTCCCTAGCCGATCTTAAAATGTCTGGGGAAAAAATTTCACTTACCTTCAAATCCAAAATTCAGAATGTGAGTTTATAACATCACCATAAAAATTCAGTTTTCTGTTAGAATAAATCACAAAATATAAGTTGATGACCAGTTATGTAATTTGCCTAAAATACAAACATATTTCAGCTAAATAATATTT
>NW_007726164.1:86499-88055 GCF_000696425.1 Galeopterus variegatus
TTTCCTTAGAACTAATTAGTGAGAAAAACAGGTAAGCTTCTGCTTCTTAGCTTTAAAATAAGATTAAGATTACCTTGTCTTATGGAAGAATATATTGTTTTGTATTTTCCAATTAATGCAATGGAAGTGGTGAGCAGGAGACACAGCAAGTGGACAAGAGAATAGATAAAACAAGATTAGCAGTGTTAGCTGGGTGATGTGTTACACGCAGGATCATATACTGTCTACTTTTGTATATGTTTCAAATTTTCCATATAAAAAGTTTAAAAATTATATTTAGAATTTTAACTTAACCTCTCTTTTTTATTACTATTTTTAAACAATCAATGCAGACTATAAAAAATCTAGAAAGCATCATAGAGTGTAAAGGAGTAAAAATTTTAGCATGCATGGCCTTTCCCAACACTCAGATATCAAATATGCTAAAAATGCCACTCCATAAATGTAAATTGATCAATCCTAGTATCCTCAACTACTCATTAACTTTAATGCCATGTTTTCTCCAGCATTGACTGATACTGGATACTACCCCACATTTCTGAACATGAGAGATGAGAAAAAAAGTTATAAAACATGTTGTGCTATTTAACCAGCTAGCAGTTGTGATCATTGCAATGTCAGATCCAGTGGTGAACCAGTGTGAGTAAATGGGTACCTTAGAGTAATGGGTTCTCCTTCTATGAGTTGAAGGAACTCTGTTAGGAAACCAAGACATCATCAGGCCAATTACTGTCTGCAGGAACATCTTGACAAAACACTGGTGAAAAAGTAATGAAGTGCCACCTGCAGAAAGAGGTCTTTTCTTCAACCTAACCATAAAGCCAGTTTCTCACATTTCAATACAGTTGTGGTACATTGGTTAACTATTTGCTGGGTAGCAAATCACACCATAACTTAGCAGTTTAAAATTACAAACATATATCTGTGGGTCAAGAACTCAGGAGTGACTTAGGTGGGTGGTTCTGGCTCACGATTTCTCATGATGTTACAGTCATGCTGTTATCCAGGGCTACAGTCATCTCAAGGCTTAACTGGGGCTGGAGAATCAGCTTGCAAGTTCACTCATAAGGTTGTTAGCCAGCCTCAGTTCCCTACCACGAGGATCTCTCCATAGGCTGCCTGAGTGTCCTCCTGACATGGAAACTGGTTTTTCACAGAGTAAGTGATCAGACAGTAGTGAAAGAGAAAAGAGAATTAAGAGAGTAAACAAATGAGAGAATGCCCACAGAAGAAGCTGCAGTCACTTATAATCTAGCAGTCTTGTAAGTGAGACACCATCATTTCTGTTTAATCCTGTTTGTCATACTGACCAACTCTAGTACCTTGTGAAAGGAGACAACACAAGGATGTGAATATCAAGAGGTAGGGATCACTGGGGACAATTTTGAATGCCATTACTACATATAGGATAAAAGAAATAACTCCTAAATACTAGAGATAAGATATATGAAAATGAATTTGCAAGCATTTTGGAAATAGTTGGAACCCAGTCAACGGGATGGTTTTGTTAAAGTCAAAGGAAGAGAGCCAAATAATGACTACCTATCATTTAAAAC
>NW_007726164.1:88569-170422 GCF_000696425.1 Galeopterus variegatus
GAGAATAGCAATAACAATGGCTGCTAAATTCTGTATTATCTCCACCATTCCCAAATGGGGTATTGCATGCCTTTGTCAAAGCTCAGTTTCTAGTTTCTAGTCCCATTCTGGTAGAATTCAATCTGACTTGACACAAAGGCTCTAGCCTGGCCTTTTTTGCTGATTTATTATCGACCTTCCCAACCATGGAATTACAGTACAATAGAAAGGAAAATAAATACAGTATGGTTTCTGCCTTCAACTAACCTAAAATCTTAACTCAAGAAGAAAATAATCTTCAATACTCACAACTGAAGGCCTTGAAATAAACATGAGAAACTTTTTGCACTGACAGATCCTAGATATCCCTAGGCCTCAGTTTATACAGAACAAATTAAAAGTTACACTTCAGTCTCTTTCTCTGTATTCATCTCTAAAACCACACATATGTATTGATTTCTAGGACCAGTGGTTTTAAAAAATATTTTTGGATTTCCTACCATACATTCAGAATGCAAGTTATCAGTGCAGAAAAAATTCTGAGTTTGCTTACAACCTCGATCAAATAACTTAATATTAATTGATGTGGGTAAATCATTGAAGTAGTAGATAAATTTCATAGTCCACCAGGAGAATCATATTTATTCAACTATGATATTGAACAGATTATAATGATAAATCATGCAACCTATTGGCAAATAGATACTATCACATCAAAATTAGAGACCACAGACTGCTGGCCAGTGACCAAAACTGGGTAGTCTTCAGCTCAAATCAATTGGGAGCCAGGGAAGAGATGAGAAGTCAGAACTCAGGGACAAAAAGAGGCTAACATGACTGGTACCACTATAATTTAGTGAACCACCCCTTTTCTAAAGAGGAGCCAAAGGTCATCTCTTGCAAATCTCAAAACCATGGCTAAGGATCAGTGTCATTCAAAGATGAGACTGTGGACTTCACTTGGGAGGAGTGGCAGCACCTGGATCCTGCTCAGAAGACTCTATACAGGGATGTGATGGAAACTATTGCCACTTCATCCCTGTGGGGTGTCACATGACCAAAACCAATGCAACCCTCGGGTTGGAACGAGAAGAGTCATGGACATCATTTTCAGGTCATCCTGATTAGATGCCAAAATTAATTAAATGACAACGTTCAAAAACAAGCACAACAATCCAAAATATGGAACATCCAACATGATAACTGCATGGACTCTAAGAAAAAGTCAATATTATGAAAACAAAACAAAACAAAACAGATGGGGAACAAAATGACTAAAAGAGACATATTATCTAAATGCAGTATCTGAATATAGAGATGACTCTAGTTAAAAAAAAAAAAACTATTAAAGTCAATCTGGGAGGGCTGGCCCGTGGCTCACTTGGGAGAGTGTGGAGCTGATAACACCAAGGCCAAGGGTTCAAATCCTTATATAGGGATGGCTGGTTAGCTCACTTGGGAGAGCGTGGTGCTGACAACACCAAGTCAAGGGTTAAGATATCCTTACCAGTCGTCTTTTAAAAAAAAAAAGTCAATCTGGGGCTAGCCTGTTAGCTCAGTTAGTTATAGTGTGGTGTTGATAACATCAAGGTCAAGGGTTCAAATCCGTCTTTTAAAAAAAAAAAGTCAATCTGGGGCTGGCCTGTTAGCTCAGTTAGTTATAGTGTGGTGTTGATAACATCAAGGTCAAGGGTTCAAATCCCTGCACCAGCTAACTGCAAAACAAAACAAAATAAAAATAAATAAATCCAACAGGAAAAATTTGAACATGTATCACATGACAGATACTTGAGAAGGTATGATTATATTATGGTTATGTAAGAAATTACCTTATAGAAAGATAAAGTAAATGTGGCAAACTGTTAGCTTTTAACTTGGTGCAGGAGGGGAGGGATAAGTGTGATAAATTCATGTTCATTGTATTTTTTCACCTTTCCTGCCTGTTGGAAATTTTTCATAATGACAAGTTAGGGGAAGTTTACAAATGCAGTTTTCTCCTTGTTATCCTTTTAATACTTGATAATAAATTTTGACTTGTGGAAAAAAGAAAAAAATAGAAACAATAACATACTCAAAAATAGCCCTAAAAATGGTAAACTATGCAAACAAAAGAATGGTTATTGAGGTATAAGGGAAAGGGAAAGAAGAGTGCCATCTTTTCACTTTCTTTATAGCTGTCATGAAAGAAATAGTCTTTAAAATAATTTTACTCATTGGTAAAGAGAAATTTAATCATTCATTTTTACAATCAGTAGGATAATAAATTAACTCTCTTTAGTGGAGTTTGATGCATATGATCATTTATTCTGAGTCTAATAGTTGCTATCCATCATTATCTCCTCCCAGCCCAATAGCATTCTCAATATCCTACAATTCTGTGTGCAGATTCTTTTTTGAGTCCTCTCTTGATGTTATCAGAACATGTGGAATTATAGTGTTGTCAGGTGTTTTCTTCTTGTCAAGATAACTCATTGGTATCTTTTCAAAGGAAATTTTTTGGTACCACTAAGGGATAAATCACCTATACAACATCCCCCCACATTTTTTAAAAAATATTTTTTATCCTTTAATAGATAATTAAATAGGTTAGGGTCAAGAGATTCTCCCCTTGGGCTCATTTTTTATGAGTTATTGTGTTTACACGGCCACATTTTGCAGGTTTTCTTTTTAGATTGACTTTAGCAGACACTTTTTTCCAGGGAAAGACATTGTTGATCATAGCAGTAGGTCTAATTCCTTTCTTATATGTGTATTTCTGAGGAACTCTGTGTGTGAGGTAGGAGGCAGTGATAGGAGGGTAAGAAATAAATCTTGTTTTATACAAACATGTAAAAGAAACTTTAAATACTCCAGACCATATCTCACCAAAGAATGAATTATTGATATCAAATTATTTCCTAAGAGCAAGTTTTGATAGGCCAGGAATGGAGATACCAAGAAAACACCATGCACCTAAAGGAGGATTAGGAGAGGTAAGATAAAACATATCTACATCCAAGATTAGTCTTCTCTCTCTCTATCCAAGTTCTGCCTAAGGGCAGACCTCCCCCAGTGACTTCCAAAGGAATTTAAAATGACTATTCGCTAATACTCCTTCATCCTAGGACTTCAAAACTATTGTCAACTCGGTAAGTCTTTTCCTTATTTTTTCATTTAAAAAGCCCTAATTTCATAATTACTTCCATAGTTCAAGGAACTGTCTCTGATAACTAGACATGGCTCCTGTGTGTTTTTCACTTTCCAATTCATCCTGCAAATTCTTTCCATTCTGAGAGCCCCATAATACTTTTCTGAACACATCATTGCTCTGTTGAAAACATTCGTACTTCCATTATTGTCTCTGGCACTTAAGGTCGTTTACAATTTGTCTCTAAATTACCTTTCAAGATTTTTCATGCCCTACTCCCCTAACAAAAAGTGTTCATTCCAACCATTCTATTACGTAGGAAACACCCCCTCATTCATGACCCCTCCCTGTGTATCCAGAAGTCATTCCTCCTTTTTGTGCTCTTCTATAATACTTTGGTTGATTCATATGTTTGGTTCAAATCCATATGGCTTATATGGGTTTTAAATGTTTTTATACTGTAGATGTTTTCTATACACCTGCGTCTCATCCATACCGTAGTAAACTCCTAGAGGACAAGAACTATACCTAAAGAACCAACTCTGTTACTTACGTAATCTCTGCAGGATGCCTTTCCTGTTAGAGGTATTCAGCACATGTCTGTAGAAGAAAGCAGGCATAAGAGGCAGGGAAGCAGGTCAGTAGGCATGCTGGCTTTTTAAAATCTAATTTTGATCAACCTCTACATCAGTGGTTCCCAATCCTGATTGTTTATTTGAATCACTAGGAAATGATTTAAAAATAGCAATGCCATACCTAACATTAATATATTCAAATCTCTGGGGGGAAGGGCACCAGCATCAATATGTACTTTTTAAAAGTTCCCTGGGTGATCCTAAAAAGCATTTGTTCAAAGGGTAGTCCCCAGACCAGCAGCATCAGTATTGCTGGGAATTTGTTAGAAATATAAATTCTCCAGCCCTACCCCAGATCCACTAAGTCAGAAATCTAGGGATGGGGCCCAGCAATCTGTGCTTTGAAGAAACCCTCCAGATGATTCTAATGGGCATTAAAGTTTGAGAACTACTACTGCAGAATAAAACTAGGACAGGAGCCAGTGTGCTCATAAGAAAAAAGAATGTACTAAATTTGATATTTTTGTGATGGCAGATGACAGGACCATTGCACAGGTAAGATAGATAAAATAAAAACTGTACAAAGAGCCTTTAGAAAAATGAGAAAGATCTGCAAAAGAAAAACTAGTAATCAGTCCGAATTACCTAAGAGTAGCATGAAGGATGGTCTTCATTTTATAGGGATAAGATGAGAGAAAAATAAGGAAGAAAAGAGATGCCATCTAAAGTGGATATAAAGGTTAACAGAAAAGCATTGTTCAATTATATGCATTAAAGGGGAACAGAGGAAGATCTCACACATACTCCCTAATGGGGAAGGAAAAGTGATTGCAATTGGTTATGTAAAAGTGATTGTTTTTCTTGGGTTCTGGGTGGTGGTTGTTTTTATCCAGATTTAATAATATAATTTAATTAGTACAACAGTTGGTATTGATGAAATAGAGTAGAAAGCTAAACACACTGAGTCAGGGATGGAAAGGGCTGATGTATCTTTAATTACTGAATATATTTAGCATTAGGGCCTGATGGTGTACACCTCACTGTCCCAGAAAGGGAGAAAAACCTCCCACTTTTATAGAAATAACTCAAAGCTGTGAGTCAGAAGACCTGGATTGTAGTTCTAATTATGCCACTTTAAAACCTTAGCCATGGGGCCGGCCCATGGCTCACTCGAGGGAGTGTGGTGCTGATAACACTAAGGCCACAGGTTCGGATCCCTATATGGGGTGGCCAGTTAGCTCATTGGGTGACCATGGTGCTGAAAACACCAAGTCACAGGTTAAGATCCCCTTACTGGTCATTTTTAAAAAAAAAAAAAAAAAAAAAAAAACCTTAGCCAAAACTTTTATCACTTTTTCACTTCTTTACCTTGTTCACTTTTTGGGTGGAGATCTTAACCCTCGTTCACCTTTTGGGATGTTGTTAGTTGATATAATGCGTACAAAAGTGCTGTTCAAAGTTAAAATATCAGTATTCCTGAGTACATGTTGTCGTTTGTCATTCTGTTCTACACCTTGGAAGATAAACAAATCTTCCTGAAAATAGCAAAAGGGTAAATCTAAATCCTAACGCAAAAAAAAATGGAAAGGACACCCAATTTAACTTAATTTTGATATACATGAAAATACTAAAACAAATCAATAAAATAATATATTCTTAATCCTCCAGCAAAGTATCAACTCCTGGCTCAGATAGCAATTAATTTGGCTTCTTGAAGAGAAATGACACCAAAGAAGTTCACTTCAAGACATAACAGGTTATTCACATAAGGTTAAAATAACAGGGAAGTTAACTTCAGCCACAGTTCATATGCTCACAAATATTTAATATGATTAGAGAAAAACTAATAAAACTTTACACTCTATTTTACATTCTCCTCAGCCTATGACTAATAAGTGTTTATTGGTTTAGGCAAAGCTTTTGGCTTTAGCCTTAAGCTAGAGTGTTAGGTGTCTAGAGTGATATATAGGAAATTAAACATAAAATGTTTTTGAAAGTTGAAAATAACAATTGTAGGGCCAGCCCGGTGGCGCACTGCTACAGTGCGCCGCTTGGGAAGCACGGTGGCGCTCCCGCCGAGGGTTCGGATCCCACGTGCAGACCGGCAGCTCACTGGCTGAGCGAGGTGCGGGACCAACGGGTCCCGTTGCCGGTCCCGGTCCGGTGCAGGCGCGACACTGAGGGTTGCGATCCGTTGCCGGTCACGAAAAAAAGGGAAAAAAAAAAAAAAGAGAGAATAACAATTGTAAAGTGTTAGACACACATACACACGCCAAGAAACTAAGTGTAATATAATAGGAAGAACTCTTTACATTAGGAGTCAGGATTTCTGCTTTCCATCCTAGAACTAGTTAATGACCAGACTCTTGTTTGATAGCTGTGCATCTGATTCTGGTGCTCTACTGAGAGCTGGTCCAAACTCAAACAGCAGTGGGCGTTTCCCAAAAGCTTGCAAAATATCCTGAACTTCCTGCACTTTTCCCTTGAGCACAAAAGAAAAGAAGAATGTAGATAGCAGGAATCTGCCACTTTGGAAATTTGGCTAGACTGAGGTTTCCCACTCTGTAGCATATTACTTCTGTAGGATATTACTTCCATAGGATATTACTTCCGGGGACACAGCATATTTCTGTGGTTCTGCTGTCACATAAATTTGGGAAACACTTCCCACTCTAACCCTGCCCCCTTGAAAATTCACATTGCCCATTAGCTTACTAAAGGTTCTGAAAATTCTGCATTACTTTGTATAATACAGTGTGCTCACCCACAGGATGATTTTCCCCAAACACCTATTTCTATACCTTTGAGATATATTGGTGTAAATTATAAGGTCCTACAGAGCAGGTGCTCAAAATGTAACTCATTATGGCCAGCACCCCCAGGACAGTGATTAGTGATGAATCATTCTATAAATGGCAACCTAAAGTAGTCAGTCTGAAGCTTAAGTTATTGTCTTTTTTTAAGGTCCTGGATGAAGGTCATGGGAGCATGTTCTTAACATTTGATGATGATGTGAAGCTAAATCTGTGTAATAAAAACTTTTTTTATTAGTTGTAAGGTAAGTGCAGCCAGTGGGGCAGAATTGAGCCATTTAACAGACCCAGAAAGCTTACTACATGTACTAACACTCACATGTACACATATAAATTCAGTATTTCTATATACAGGAGCCATAATTGAAATGGGTGACCAAGGTTTATGAGCTTGCTAATTCCCTAGGTGAAAGAATAAGAATTCAAAATGATACTGAAACATTCAACAAATGGTAGAGCAGAAGCAGCAAGGAGTCTAGCACTTCTTAGGATTAAGGGACATGTGCAGATTTAGAAGACTGCTTTAAAAAGGAAAAGAAGGAATTTAACAATATCAGCACACAGAAAGAATCATGATGCTTGCAAATTTTTCCTGTGTTTCTTGAGAGGATGATGCTTGCTGTGATGGGCAAGTTGTATATGGTAGAGGATGAGAAGACTAGCAACTCTATCTTTGACATTTAACTTGAATCGGCAATGACATTATAGACAGATTGAGGTTCAGAGGTGGACAGATAAAGTTGTGTCATGTATATAGCAAATGGACAAATTATCTCCCATCCTAAATTCCATGAATAATCCTCATTATCCATGTTTAGCTTCTTTATCCAGAAAAGGAAAAGAAACATCTTGTGCATTTGTCTATTTTTTCTTAAAGTGACCTTTTAGGACTGCATGTCCTGGGTAGGTGTAAGCATCCCGGGGGTGTTCCGTAAATGATGATAAAGCAGCTTAGAGGAAGAGCACACGGTCAGACAGAAAGTAAATAATGTCCAATTCAGCATTCTTAACATCTATGTTTCCAGAAAAACCAGACCTCCCTTGTGTCACTTTCAAACTATCTGGATTTTTAAACATACTGATTTTATTTCCTTATTTACTCAAGTAACTCTGTTGAGCATTGGCTTACAATACCAGCAAATCTCATTGTCCTGAGTTATCATGGAAATACCAAACATTCTGAAGACATGTATAGTCAAGAACATGCTTTGCTCTATTTGCTCTTCCTTGGCTGGGAAAAAAGAGGTCTTGCTACAAATAGCAGGATTAGTGGATCACAAAATTATGAACTTCTTATCATTGTTTTCATGATTTGTCATGCATAACATTTTTAGCAAGTCTGGTCTGAAAGTATGCAGGTTATTAGTCATTATTGTCTGCAGGCCTTATCAAGTCCATAATGTTAGCTTGCTTGTTGGATATATTCTTTAAATTTACAATCAAAGTTTCTGTATCATCTAGAACTTGCACAATAATTATTATATGTTCTTCTTAATATATTTGAGAGTTGTGACTTCCAAGAGCTTGGATTGGCTTCATCTAAAATAACTAATTCTCCACATTTGCTAATGCTGCCACTATTCTCCCAGTCTCAGATAGACACCTGAAAGCCCTCCTTGACTTGTCTCCTTCACTTCTACTTCTATTCCAAACATCACCAAGTTTCACCAGAAACACAATCACCTTTTCCTCACTATTCTCACTACTATAGCCTGTGTCATGCCACATCTCCTCACTCCTGGCCAATCTAACCTTCTCCATGTTCCCTCTTTTGAATACTCTCGCACACATTCCTGCCAGAATAATCTTACCAAAGCACCATTTATAATATCTTCTACCAAATCTAACTACTCTAGACCTTGGTGATCTCTACAAACTGTGAGTACCCACAGTACCTACAGTTATACCCATTCAGCTTGACACAAGTATTCTCAGATAGTTTCATTTCATTTAAGTTCATTTTGTCTTTGAGAAAGAGACATATTTCTTTACAGCTACTGTAGCACCTAACACCAGAATTGCTTAAGACCAGCCCTCAGGTTCAAGACCTACCCAATTAGGACTACTTTAAATGTGTCATAGAATATTCTGTGCTATGCCAGGAAGAGGTAGGTTATGATTCACTCATCAGACATTTTCAAGCAAGCTCTGAACGCCAGACACTGTGCCGGGCAATGGATACAAAGAGATGTAAGCCTTGCCTTCCAGGAGCTTGTGGGAGAGTCAGACAAGTACGATGTGGTGAGCACTGGACAGAATTATGCACAGGTACTTATGGGCACCCAGAGAAGACACTTGAAATCGGACTGGAAATAGTGCAACATGTGTTTCCCAGAGAACTAGTCCTGCAAGATTTTCCATGGGGGGGAAGGGGGGAAGGCTCCATGGCCAAGTAAACGTGGGAAACTCTGGGCACTGTCACTCCTACTCCTAAAAAGGAACAAAGCCCATTAGCACACTAACGCCTAAAAGAATCCTGCAGTAAAGGAAATGTGGGAAACCCGTGGTACGAAATAGAGATTTCTCAGTCATCAGGAGAAAAGTGGTGATTGGAACTTTCTGGATGGGTGAGGTCAGTGGGGGAATGAGGGAGAAGAATGGAGGGCCAAGGCCAAAGAGAAAGAGAGTATCAACATTTAAGGGTGGGGTGGAAAGAGTGTCCCATGAGGGAGACTCAAATGAACTGGCCAGGGATGTAGAAAGAAATCCAAAACAAAGTGGAAAACTATGAGCAGAGGGAAAGGAGAGAATTTCAAGGAGGGGTTGGCCAGAAACCACAGAGCCCCAGATGAAGACATTAGCGTGTCTGTGGAGTATGCATAAAGCAAATGTACTTCACAGGGCCTGGTTTTCCAAAGCCTTGCAGTTTCAAATATTGACCTTGCAAAAGACAGGAAATTTCTCCCAGGCTATAGTCTCTGATGTAAGATAAAGAATTATAACACAACAAGGTTTCTGGCTCAAAGACAGACAAGTTACTGATTGATATGTAAAAATACTAGGAAATTGCTGTAAGAAGAGAATGTTTGCTAAGATCAAGCTATTGTTGCAAATTGCATTATGGAATGTCACTTTGCTTGTCTTACTGAATGTTACCAGCTTCTATTGTTAAACTTGTTAAAATATACTTAGCAAAAACCCCACCTACATTCTCTTCCTGTAACTTCGTGGTCTGGAGAATAAATGCAGGAAGAGAACCCCAATTCATGGTTAATTTCCCAAATGGAAGGAATGCCTCTATCTTGAGGGCTCTGGGAGATTAACCCCTTTTTGGGGCTTCTCACTGCTCAGAAGAGATGGGCTTTGAGTAATCTTTGGTGGCTCCATCACCCAGGGGAAAAGGGGTGACAAATCCATGGGAGGCAAAGCAACAGTAGATTCACGTTAGCAATTAAGAGGTTATTTGGGACATTGGTGAGAGTGTTATTAGGGAGGAGGATCACAGTGAATTGAAGCTGTGAGGCAGTGAAGACAATAAATGTAGACCAGCCCTTTGAGAAAGTTGGCTATGAAAGGATGGGAATAATATAGGAAGGGATGGAGACAGATGCAGTGTTGAAGGTGGGTTGTTTTACAATGAAGAGATTTGAACTTCTTTATATTCTGAGGGAAAAGAGCCAAATAGAGAGGAAAGGTTAAGATGCAGAGAATTTGGGCAAGGGTGCTTGACAAGGCTAGACAGCTGAGAAGTGGGGGTGGGGGATAAATTACAATGAGGCAGAATTAGCCACAGACAGACAGAGGTTGACCTTTTCTACAGGGCAGGAAGAAAAGAAGAAAAAGAGTAAGAGAGAAAGTTGTAGGTGGTGAGAAAGAACGTTATTAGTAATAATATTAATTAATATGCATTCAGGACTCACTCTGTGCCAGACACTGTGGTAAATGGTTTGCTCAGTGTCAGGAAAGGCAGTCTTGTGAATTCTGGACTCCTGCTCAACCACATAAGAATGGCCTTGAGCCTGGAACACTTCCTTACCAAGAGATTAAGAGCCCACACAGCTTGTGTCAGGCTTGTGTAGGAATGTCTTTTCCTGTTTCAGACTCCATGAGTGTTTCCATGTTCTGCTGAAGCATGTACATCAAAGGCCTTAAGACATGCCCCTAGCTTTCAGTATTTCAGACTCCATGGGGAAGGGGAAAGGGAAAGAGTAGGGTTCCTTCCTTCACAGCACAAGAGGGGTGCACATAGGCAAATTGCCCTGTGTGGTAACCATGGGGGACCAAGGCACACTATTGAAGCTCAACTTGCTCTTTTCTTCATGTAAGTGAAGTATTGTTCCATCCAGTGCTAGACTGTGTTGTGTTTCCTTGGTGACTCCTTGTGGGAAAAATAGGATAATTTAGTCAGGCTCCCTCGGCTCAGGTCTGGTTGGGGATCGAGCAGCACATTTCTTGTAAACAAGTTGTGTGTGGGTGGAGTTAGTGCACATGTGCACCAATGTATCTTTTCAGTTTGATGCTATTGTGTATTCTTCAGTTTGTGTAGCAGGCTGGCTGTCAGAGCTCCCATCTAAAAATAGAGCATGTTTACTCTGCTGACAGCTGCTCAGTTTTTCTTGGACTTTGCTAGGTAGCAGTTGAGTTTCTGAGTTTCTCCTTTGGACTGTTTAACTCTTAGTGTGTGTGTGCTGAGTAAAGACTATTCCTACTTCAGCCAAGGCTCCAAGGACCTTTTTGCCAGTTACCTAGCTCATAGACCTGCATGTGAAGGGTTTGTGAATGGGCCTGCGGGATCTGTGAGCTCCAGACCCCAGCTCTAGCTCTACACTCCTATACCAACATGCAATGAGCAGAAGTAGAGTCTTCCCTTGAATGGTGACTGGTGCACAGTGTTCTGTTGGACACATAGATTGTCCCATTTAATCTTTAAAATAACCCTGTAGGATAGGCACCCTATAGGATAACATTATTCCAATTTTACAGATGAAGGAAGAGCAGTAGGTCTAATGCAGTCAGGATAGAGAAAGATCTCTTACCTACTGAGCACTTTCTTTTTTTTTTTTTTTCCTTTTTGTCTTTTTTCATGACCGGCAACGGATCGCAACCCTCAGTGTCGCGCCCGTACCGGACCGGGACCGGCAACGGGATCGCAACCCTCGGTGTTGCGCCCGCACCTCGCTCAGCCAGTGAGCGGCCGGTCTGTATGTGGGATCCGAACTCGGCGGGAGCGCCACCGCACTCCCAAGCGGCGCATTGTAGCAGTGCGCCACCGGGCCAGCCCATGAGCACTTTCTTAGAGAGGAATTCTTCCTTGGTATTCTCAAGTTTTCCAATTGAAGTAGGAAGCTATTTCCTGAGAGTGAGGCAGGGAGATGGCAAGGGAAGAGTGTTTGAGGAATGGAGTGCTCACAATTGTAATAGCTGCAGAGGAGAATGAGAGAAAGCTCCAACACGTTTGAGAGCCTACCTAAAATTGAAACCATACTTTAGTAGAGACTTCATTTCCTATAGTTTGTGATACCCCACCCCCAACTGCTATTTCCAGGATCTAGATAGGAGGGCAAGGAAAAGGTAGGTTGAGACTTGTAGGCTCTTTGAGAAAAGGCCAATATATATCCTCAGAAGTGACCACCGCTATATACAAGGTGGTAGATCCCAAGTTGATCCCAGATATAAGTAAAGGGCTGCCCAGAGAGGGATTTATTGTGATTGAGGGAACTAGAAAAAATCTGAGGATATGGGAGAAATTTAAACTAGGTCTGGCAGTATAAAATTTGAGCAGTTTTCAAGCCTAATCTACTGAGAAATGAATGAACAGAGCACAAAAGGAAGAGCAGTTTGGCGGCAAAACCATAAGTTTGTTTTTCAGACATGTTGATTTTGAGATACCTAAGATATTTTTAGGACATGGTGTGGTTAGAGAGTTACTAATGTAGGTAGCCCTTAGTAGTGGTTACAGAATTGCATAAGAGACCTAGGAAGAATTAAGCAAGGGAGTTGACCCTTGAAAGAGTTGCAAAAACAAAGTTCACCTTTGCTTTTTCTTTCACAAGCTTGCCTGGGTTCCGCTGTGCAGGAGATTATAGCAAAAATACCTTGGGTTCAATAGCCAGGTATAGATGACTGGGCAAGGCCCTGAGGAACCAACTTCTCACTTTGTTTCTAACCTCTTCAGCTGCCTTCATTGTACTTTATTATACAGTGCTCTCCCACTCCCACCAACATTGCCTCCCTAAATCCCTCCTTGCCCTCAAAATCTCTTTTAAATGTAAAGAAACCCAAAAGTAACAAATTTGTAAAGGAAAATTATTTTACTTTTCTGTAATAAGTTCCAAACCCTGTATATGTTTGTGTATGTTAAATCCTGGACTTACATCTAAAATCAAATGGGGAGGCAATGGAACAGTACTTTAGGAATAGCCCCTAGAACTAAGGCTAGCCAAAAGCCACCTCAACCACATCTGCCAAGCATATAAAGAATTGCTGGTTAGATATCACTTTATCTACACTTGCACTTACCCATGAACATAGACCTTTTTTATTGGATACCACTCGTCATACCAAAATAAAATATGGTGGTCCAATTTCAATTCTATCTAAACGAAATCACCTCGCAGAACTCCTAGGTTGCAGTCCCAAACTCATTATTAGCTAGCTGTGCTATTATAGGCAGGTCAACCTCTTGGGGCCTTATTTCTTCATCTGAAAAATAGGAGAAGTAACACCTGTCCTCCTATTTCATGTAGTGGCACTGAAAATCACACCAGGTAGATATTGGAGAGGAACCTTCTTTCATAAGATGACTATCATGATACAAAAATAAGATACTGTTATAATAATTTTAGTGTAGGAGTGATAATAAGTGTTCTTACCAATAACAGCAGTAAATATCAGAAGGAGTTTATTTTCACAGTCTCGTAGTGTGATCCCTGAAGTCTACATACTAGGATTTTAGTGAGCATTAAAAAACTATCCAGTACATCGCTATGTTCAACAACAGGCAGAGAGAGGGACAGTGGGGGAGAGGGTGGTTTACAAAAAAAAAAGAGAGAGAGAGAGAGAGAGGAGGGGGAGAGGGAAAGGAAGAGGGAGGAGGGAGAGAAAGAGGAAGGGAGACAGAGCAGATGGACAGCAAAGGGCAAAGGCAAGCAAGAAAAGTAGGGAGAATGGGGAAGGAAAGGCCCTCTTCACTGGCTGCCTTTGTCCTCCAGAAAAACTCTTTATTAGTTACTAAGATTTTTCCACACTGTTGAAATCATGAACTGAACTGGATAATCAACCCTTCCATTGTGTTTTGGATAGGTTGTGATCTTCACACATGCACCTTGGAGAATGAGAAACCCAAGAAGGCAGTTTTGATGGCAAAAAAATATTTTTTAACAAGCAAGGAAATACCCGAGTCAGTGGCAAGCCACTGTTTTGTATAAGAGCCAACCTGGGGAAAGTTTATCGGTGTATTTTTAAAAAATTAAATGAAATAGCTTTCTTTGATTAAGTCCCTTGGGGGAAATGCATATGTTTTCACCATATGTATTACCTACTCTTTTATTCAATTAAAAAATGTCAGTGAGCAAATTGGCACAACTTTTTAGGCTCTCAATTGTTAATATCCGGATATAGCTGAAAAGTAGCAAAGCAGATGCAGTTTGGGGTTTTTTTTACTTTGATGAGCAGCATCAGGGAACTGGCATAGAGAGGGTGGTTGGGACTCAGAAAAGGAGAAGGAAGCGGAAAGGGGGGAAGAAACATAAATGCATCAAATAGTAACTGAGAGATTCAAATTTTCTGTACTTCCTCTCTTTTGAAAGAAACATACAGTTTAAATTTTATGGGATTTCATTACAAAAATTTTTTTCGATGGATGCAGAAAACACCTCAAAACATATCCAGGCTGACCCCTAGAGGAGCAAGATCCATTCCTTTGTTCTCTCTCTCTCTCTCTCTCTCTCTCTCTCTCTCTCACACACACACACACACACACACACACACACACACACACACACACACACACATCATGAATAGTTTTTGAAGTTTATTTTAAATTTATTTTTATTTCTCATATACAAAAGCCTAGGATTATACTCTTTTTTATATGTATTGGAAGAAGGTTTAGAAGATTTAGGTGCAATGTTAAGGAAGTTAACTTCATAACCTTTTCTCTGCAAAGTGAAATGAACAGTCTACCCTTACGATTACTAGTTAATGCTTTTTTGTTGGCTTGAATTATGTAGGTGAGTGAGGAGGATTTTTTTTTAAAGAAAAAAAGATATATATATATATATATATATGTATGTATCTGTATATCTATGAAAATCAATAGGCTGGTGAGGATGAAACAAGGCTGCATATTTACAGAGAGCCAAAAGACACTGGCCCAAGAATTAAAAGGGGGCTGAACTGGTTTCCGCTGCAAGCCCTGCAGTCTCCTTTCAGACAACAACATTCTGCTCTTTCAGCTGCAAATATGGAACATGGAGTGGTACAAATGAGTATCCTCTTTGACTGTTCCAAATACCTGTAGGATTAGGGGGCTGGCCAGTTAGCTCACTTGGTTAGAGCACAGTGCTGATAACAACCCGTACTGGCCAGATGCCAAAAAATATATATGTACCTATAGGATAATTAATTTGCCCTTCACCCTGCTTAATGGCAGCTTACTGCTTTATTCTACACAAATGAAGGCAGGATCCTTTCAAACAGTAAAAATAGGGCGAGAAGGAAATCATATAAATATATATGTTATATTACATTATATGTTTGTATTATACATATACATTATAGAAAGTGTTCTTTTCTGATTATAAAGTAATTTATGATTAAAAATACTAATAATTTTTTAAAATTAATGTTTATTGTAGAAAAATCAAGGCATACAAAAAGATGAAAAAAATAAAAATATAATTTCACCACCCAGAGAGATATGCCGATAATATTTTGTTATACTTCTTCCTAGTATTTTTTCTCTAATGTTATACTATCTTTGCTTAGTATAAGAAAAATCCTGTTATTTGATGGTTTTAGCACTGCTAGACAGGGAATGAACAAACACAAAAACGGAAGAGAAAGAAACAATAATTGCACCCGACTGAAGCTGTACCAGCCTCCACAACTAAGTATTTGAAGGAAGATAGCAGTTGTGAGAAATCAGCAGAGTGCTGTGGAAAGAACACACAGAAAAGTCTGTCCTAGTACTGTTCTACTGTTACCTCACTCCGTGACCTTGGGAAAATCATTTTCCTTCTTCAGACTTCATTTTCTTTATGTTCAAAATAGGGGGCTGCATTTGCACAGACATTATAAGATATTTTGCCCTTGTGCTGGAGACCAAAGATGACAGGCAGGAAGCTTCTAGTCTAATCTAGCAAATTTTGTAATTTAGAAATGAAAATTCAGGTAAAATTTCGTGATCTCTCTGCAATGTCCCCTGAAGTTTAGAAGAAGATAATTTGCAAATTCTTGTATTAGTGGAGTGGACAAGATGCTACCCAAAATTTCTCAAGACTCTGAAATTCTGTAGTTTAGTGTCACCAAAAATCAAGTGTGTCTTTAAGATACCACTCTAAACCAGTACTGATCATTCTCATGCTGAGAGTAATCAGTAAATTTGTTCAGGGTGTAGAACCTAACTTCCAAAATGAATGGAAACCAGAGCTGGATAGTCTGTCAATTCAATTATCATTTTACATTCCCTAAATGCCAAAGACCAAGTTCTGACAAAATTGGGCAGTAAAAATCTTTCCTTACTCTGAACCTTTCTCCTTCTGACCCTTTTCTCCCTAGTCATTTCTACCTTAATCCAGAAACTTGGCAACTTTGAACTTTCTCTTCCATCTCCTAAGAAAACCTATTGGCAAATGGTAGATATGAGTAATTTACAGCTTAGTGTGTTTCTCCCAAGGATATTTGTACTAAAGTTTAATATCTAATCATTTAATAAAAGTTTTTTCTTCTTGCTGAAAAAATTTCATGTATCAACGAGTAGGTGAAGAACATATATTTAAGGGGCAAGACAAAAAGACTTTATTAGGTTCCCTAAATTTATATCAAAGAGGATCCTTTGTGCAAGAGTCTTTCAAATTCTGGAACAATGATTATGTCTTTAATATAGGTCATTCCCCAAACTTCACTGATAAGGATTTCTTATTCCCCCTACTGCATTCAGACTTAATTTTAACTTTTGAACAACCTACAGAAAAACCACTCCAATTACTACAAGCCCTGAATGAAATGTAATATCGAAGAATCATTTTAAGGGTTGGGAGAGGGGATCGTTTTCTTTATTTCTGTTTTTTCGTGAGGCTGAAAGAATTTAGGAAGATTGTCTCAATTTAAATGAATTACAAATTGAATTAGTAATTAATACATTTACAGATAAATGATTCATCTGGATCAGTGCTATCACACAGAACTTCCATGATGATGGAAATGTCCTATCACTGTGCTGTCCAACAGGTAACCACTAGCCCCATGTATTGAGTCCTTGAAATATGGCACTTAGAAATCAGAAATGGAATTTTAGGGCTGGCTGGTTAGCTCACTTGGTTAAAGCACGGTGTTGGTAACACCAAGGTCAAGGGTTTGGATCCCCATATTGCCCCACTGCCAAACAAAAAACAAAAGAAATGGAATTTTAAATTTTTATTAATTTTAATTTATTTAAGTTTAAATAGCCACATGTGGGTGATGGATACCATATTAGACAGTACAGTTCTAGATGATCTTTTATGGAGACTGGCTGGGTGCCAAATATACTATTCTAACCCTGACCAAGAAAACTCATCCAAGAAGAATGATGTGTCTTTAGAATTCCAGATCTATTGTAATTATATTTGTTACTAAGACAAAGCTGTTGCTATTAAACCAGAAAATCTATAGAATTGCTATGGAAACCCTATTGGAGAAACATAGGGCAAATCAGTATATTGCTGTTTAACTAGACTCAAATAGGTGTAAGCCTTTCCCTCAAAGTGATCCAAATAAAGCCAACTTTATGTTTTTTATGTTTCCCTCAATTTGTGCCTACTGGGAGTTTTTCATCTTTCTATGTCAACTCCTGTTACAGGATACCTCTGAAAAATCCCCTATGACCAAAGACACCCTCAAACCCCAATTTTTTCTGACTAGTGGAATTAGGAGACTGTGACTATCATCCATTGTTCTTAAGCAAGACCTTTGGGGCCCTTCCAAGAAGTAGCTGGAATGTCTGTTATAAGGAAAGGAAATTACACAGTATCTAAAGGTCCTTTGTTGAAAATTTGTTTTTTGATAAATATGTTTTTATCTAAAAGCTCTTTGTCAGAAGTCCCTCTCTGAGATTACGCTTGCTGACTCTTCTGATATGTTTCTACTAAAAAAAGAAAAAATGAAGAAAAAGCTTTCCCAATAGAGTTTCAAATAAGGTAATAAGATTATGATGAGATGTTATCATTGGCCTTTAATTTTCTGTCCTGACTGAAACCTTAAAGGGGTCCAACCACTGCATCCATCCTTTTGGAATAGAATGATTGCCAGGGCCTCAGTTACCTACTACTTCTAGCCCAAAGCCCAGTGAGCTCCACTGGCTATACAGGCCACTGTTTGCAAGAGCTGATATTCACAAAGATCCCTGGCCAGCCTTCCCATACCTACCTTCAGTGTTATGTGGAGAGAATAAAATTCCTTAGAAGTTATAAAATTATATTTATTTCTAGGGTTTAAAAAAAGTTTTCCCTCAGCCTTTACAGAAGGCTGAAGGGCCTAAAAATGAGGCCTGAGGCTTGGCTGCCCCAGGAAGGGTCCTAGGGGTTGAAGAAGCTTAGATGAACCCAAGTCCTTGGCAAGAGTGCTTGGTTTCCTGAGTTTTTAGGAAAGTTATTGGGCAACTGAGCACTGCAGTGAAGGGAGAATATTTGTTTTAGACAATGACAGATGCTGGTATGAATAGAAACAGGTGGTGGCGATCACATCGTTGTCAGGGGCCCAGAGAAAGGAATCCACAGTGGGATCCTGCCTCAGTTTAAGGTTCTTTGAAATGTCACAGAGAAGGCTCCCTGTTGCCTTTAATAATTGGCTTGCTTTCTTTTATTTCCCCACTCAGATCTATATAAACTTTTGGACTTTGCTTTCCATACTATGTTAGACGGAAATTTGCACTTACAGCCCATCTTATATAATCCCCTACTTTAAAACTGAGAAAACAAAGACACAAACTTGTCAAGGGTCAACCAATTATTACTGGAACTCCCAAGGATATTTGGGCCCAGAGCTTACTTCAAATGCCATAAAGTTCCTGTTTCTACACCAACAGCCAAGCCCCCATCTGTTCCCTGTTTCCTTCTCCTTTGGGGGTTTTTGGTTTTTTGGTGGCTGGCCTGTAAGGGGCTCCGAACCCTTGACATTACCAGCACCATGTGGTTCTCCTTTTTGAAATGAAATGAAAGAAGCTGGGTGCTTTAAATATATTGTGCTGAGAATATGTAGCCATCAGAACCTTGAGACAGTGCTGTCTTACACGTTGTTGTACTTATGCTTCAATTCAACAAATACTTACTACGTGACTACAATGTCCAAGACTTAGTACTAGCTGTTGCCCCAGCAGATAACAGCCTCAAACATCTGCAGCTAAGATTCTCTTTCTAAAGGGTTATTTCATCTCCACCTAAAACAGGAAGGCCTGAGAGCTTGTACCAATGTATTTTTCTAACCCAGTAGAGTTAACCCACATTTACTCATCTTCCTCTTCTTTATGGCTGATAACAGATTTCTTCTTTTCTTTTATGTCTTCCCAGCACCTTTGCCTGTTATCTCTGTTTAAAGTTGAGCACACGGTTCTGGGAAAGGATTGAGAATGATTAGGGTGTGTGACTCCACAAGCCAAATCTTGCACAGTTTCAGTACATGGGAATTAGGAAAAAATGACTGATTCTTGAAGTTCTGATCTGACTTTGGGCCTGGTTTGGAGGTGTGGGGATTTGGGCATGAAGGAAAAGAGATTATAACTAAAAAGGTGCAGAATTGTTAGTATACCATCTGGTCCCTTCTTAGAGATCATCCGATCTCTCTCACTGCTGTGGACAGGCCTAGGCCTTGCACAAAGAATCTTCACCACTTTCTTCGCTTTCTCACTCTTCATGGGCCACCCACACTGGTGCTCCCGCCAGCCTTGTTTCCCCCTGCCCTGAGCACCCTTCCTCTGCCCTGAACCCTAACCCCAGCCCCTGCACCCCTATTCTTCCTTCAGTGCTCAGCTCAAATATCACTTCTTCAAAGAAGACTTCCCTAACACCGCAGGCTGTTAGATGTTCCCCGGGCATCTTCACTTCTTCACATCACTTATTACCGTTGGAATTATATAATTAGTTGTTGTTTAAAGACTGTCTCCATAGTCAGTATATAAACCTAGTGAACAGAGACTATGGCTGTCTTGTTCACTGTTTTATCCCAGGATCTATCCCAGTGCCCAGCACAAGGTGGAGCTCATTAAGTATTTGTTGAATGAATGGCCACATTTATGTTGTAGGGACCCATGTGGTCTCTTCCTTGACATACAGGTTCTGAGGCAGAAAGAACGTATCTTGTTGTATTAGTCCGTTTTGTGTTACTATAACAGAAATACCTGGAACTGGGTAATTTATAAGAAAATGAAATTTATTGCTTACAATTTCTGAGGCTGGGAAGTCCAAGGTCCATCTGGTTGTGGTGACAGTGACCCAAGGGTCTCACATTGCAAGATGGTGGAAGCAGAGAGAGCAGAGAGAGAAAGACAGACTCTCCTCTTCTTTAAAGCCCTGAGAACTACGCCCCTGACCACCATTTTTAATCCATTCACTATGGCATGGTCCTACAATCCAATCGCCTCTTCAAGGCTCCACCTTCAATTACCATAATAGGATTTCCCACCCTCTTAACAGACACAGTGTGGGCTAAGTTTCTAATACATGAAACTTAGGGGACACCATTCAAGCTTCAGTGAGTTTGGGGGGAACATAATTCAATCCCCTACACCTGTTCTGTATTGTATCCTCTGTATTGCTATTCTTTTAACTTTGGTTTGATTTGGTTATTTTGTCCTCTGTTTTTGCATTGTATTTCTAAAAGGAATTGTATTTCTAAAAGAACTCTCAGGGAGAATCGCAGCTGGCAGTTGCAGCCACACCAGTGTTCTCAGAACATACCCTGACCTTTCTCATTTCCTTTATATACTGGAACCACCAACAGTCTTGGGGTGATAAGCCTTGTATTCTGCTTCTTGGTCTGCTGAAGTACAATCCCTCAAGGCCCTAACCACACAGCACTTTTCTCTGAAAGCCTGCATGTTCTTGTCAGAGCTTCTCTTTCACCAAAGTGTTTTGTTTATACCCGTGTTTAGTGGTTATATTCTGGCTTTTTATTATACAAGGGTACTTCAAAAAGTTCATGGAAAAATAGATTTAAAAGGTAATATGAATCTTTCTATGAACTTTCTGAGCACCCCTCATGGTTGTTTTGATACCCATCCACCTAACCTACTAAACTCTGCACTCTTTGAGGGCAGGTAAACTGAAGTGACATATCGTCTGAATCCACTTTGTATCCTCAGCAGCTAGCACAATGTTAAGCAAAATTGATTTCTTTTCCCTCCTTGGTATAGTGGTACAGTGACTACGGTAATGTCCTTTAGTCTTGTTTCCATTCCTCAGTTCCATCATATATTCTTCCTCACTTCCACCAAGAAGTACAGCAAACAGAGACATCCAATCCTCTTTGCTCTTTCCATAAAATGTTTCCAAACTTACTAAGGAAGAAGAAAGAAGCAGGGAGCCTTATAAAAACAGAGAAGAAACCAAATAATGCCAGTAAACACATACACTGGGTGTGGTGTATATTTAAAGCCCCACAACTCTTCTTCAAATCCAATGATGAGAAGTTTATTTTATAATTCTTAAAAAGTTTGTTTATTAATATATATATTTTTTTACATTCTAAGATGTTGTTGTGGAGCAGTTGGGGGAAAAGGGGAGAGGGGAAGGGGGTGGGGCATAGGGTGGGAGGAGAAGGAATGAGGAGGCTGTGGCCGAGGCCTGTGTCACCCCCCTCATTCTTCCAGCAGCAGCTTGGTCATTGCTGGGCTGGATGCAGACATGGGGGGGCATGGCCGAAGCCCTCAGCCCCACACTGCCCCAGCTCAGGAGCCCAGGGTGTTTTCTGCAGCAGCTCGGTGGTCATTACTGGGCTGGTTGTGGACATTAGGAGGGGCATGGCTGAGTACGTTGGCCCCCCACCATCCCAGCTTGGGAGCTCAGGGGGCTTCTGGTCCTTGTAGAGTTTTTAGGTGTTCTTTGGTGGTGTTAGACCTTTACTAATTAATATCAAGCTTTGTCTCTGATCTGTGGGTATTTTTCTTTCAATTCTGTGTTGGATTATTCACTGTTTCCACCACATACACTCTACACTGGAACTAATCTGCTGTTACTTCTAAAATGGGGGAACTTCCTAAGGAAACCAGCACTTGAGCCCTGTGGTTGAGCTAAATTGCTGCTTTGCTGCTGATTCTCTGGGGAAGGCTTTTTGTGCAACTCGGGTTTTAACTGTTGACTTTGTAAGCTCTTCTGGGTCTTGTGAAGTCCGATGCACCTGGGTTTTGTGGAAACTTTAGTCTGGGTCTGAGTCTTTTCAGCAAACTGCACCCCCAGTAGTTTTATATTCCTGACCAGTCTCCACTGAGTGGGCCTGCACTGATTGGAGAGCAGATCAGCTGTCCATGCTGTGCACCAGTGTTCTCCTGGTGGACCCATCTTATTGCTTTGTGTTGCTTTGCTCACCACAAATTTGTCACCCCTCTTTCCCTGGGTGACGGAGATGCAAAGGATTACTCAAAGCCCATCTCTTCTGAGCAGTGAGAGGCCCTGAAGTGGTTAACTTCCCTTGGGAACGCTCAAGTGAGAGAAATCCCTTCCTTGGGAAATTAACCCTGAATTGGGGTTCTCTTCCTGTTTTTATTTTCCAGACCAGGAAGTTACAGGAAGAGAACATAGGTGGGGTTATAGTTTAACAATATAGGCTGGTAACTTTCAGTGAAACAAGCCAGATGACATTCCAGTAAGGCAATTAAGTGGTCCTATCAACGAAAGCTTGATCTTAGCAAACATTCCTTCTCACTCCAGCAATTTTCCAGTGTCTACACATATCAATCAGTAATTAGTCTGCCCTTGAGCCAGCAACCTTGCTGTGTTACAAATCTTTATCTTACACCAGAGACTTTATAGCCTGATGAAAATTTCCAGTCCTCTGCAAGGTCAGTATTTGAAACTGCAAGGCTCTGGAAAACCAGGCCCTGTGAGGTACATTTTCTTTATAGTATATTCCACACCATCTCCCCCACCGCCCGTGCTCCAAACACTTCCCATGGGACAGGCCATGCACTGGTCCCTTGTAATGACTCACCAGCCTGAGTGGCTCATTTTTTTGGTTGTCTGTGGCCCCTTGCTCCTATGTGGGTCCACGGGAACCATGCTAGAGGTCTTGCTGGCTGGTAGCCACCAAGACTCCCTTCTTCCCTGAAGCCTCCAAGCAACTTCATACAAAGGGCACAGCTGCAGCTTTTGCCAGCTCTTGCTCTGTTTGCTCACCGGGGCCAGGCTTGAAGCAGCCAGGGCTTGAAGTGGTCAGACTAGTCCTTTCTTTCTCTCATCATGGCTTCTCCTGCCTTCATGAAATCCTCCTCTTCCCCTGAGAGCTAGGAGCTCCAGCTTGGCTGTTGTTGCTTTTTAACAGTAGTAAACTGGTTGACTTGTGGGAGAGAGTGGCACTGGGGACCATCTATTCTACCATCTTGACCGGAAGTCAGATGATAAGTTTAAAATGCCAGGGACATCTGCTGAAACTGATGTCTAAACAAATAAATAAATGAGAGAAAAAGGAAGGGAAAGCAATAGTCCATGTGATGGTAAATTGAGCGTGCTTTATTACTGATTCTTAGAAGAAGGACAATACTGCACATTGTATGCTTTGTAATGGAAACCATCTTCCCTAATGTGTAAACATCTTAAATTCACTAAAACTAAACATATAGACCTGGAAATTTAGCTTCTAATCCCATTTCTGCCCCTGTTTAGAGGGTAACCTTGGGCAAGTCAGATTACCATCTATAGTTGAGGTGTATGGGGCCTCTTGTTACAGATTTAAAAATAGAAAGCCTTCTAAAAGAACTTCCTTTCATTTAAACCAGCTATCATGGAACCATGTGTGCATGTGGGGAAGGATGCAGTCAGACCATGACTGTCAGGTGAGAAACTAGATTGATGTCATTATTGAAGTTATCATATTATATCAGATTTAGGAAACAAATCTTTTTCAGATAAAATTGCTTCTTGCCCATTGCCAATTAATTTCCATTCAGGTGTCTCTTTTTTTCTTCAGTTCAACTGGCATTTATTAAAAGTCTGTTACTCAAAAGAAATAACATAATATGACAGAACTGTTAATTAGGAAACCTGTGTTCTAGATCTGGCTGTGCCACTACAAACTGTGTGGCCTTAGGCAGTTTGATAACAGTGACAATTGCCCCTAACTGAGCATCTACTCTCTGCCCACTGTGCTAGGCACTTTCTGATACCATTTCCTTTAACTCTCATAGGACCTTTTATGATAAGTGCTATTGGCCTCATTTTACACATGACTAAAATGAGGCCTGGAGAAGTTAAGTAATTTGCCACAGGTCACATAGCTAGTATACTAAGTGAAATTCCAGAGTTGCATTTTCCACCGACTGAATTCTTTAGGCCTCAATTTTTTCCAACAGTAAAATTAGAGACTTCATATGACCTCCAGGGGTGATATTAAATAAATGTAACTTATTTGTTGACTTTTTATTATGGAAAACTTTAAACATGAACAAGAGTAGAGAGAGTAGCACAATGACCCTTCCCTTAATGACATCACCTCATAGCCACTCTGGTTCATCAATATCCACCCACTTTCCTCCCCACCCCAGCTCCCGCTGGATTCTTGTGAGGCAATGTGGATATATTATTTGACCTGTAAATATTTCCGTATTTATCATGAAAGGAAAGGACTTCTTGAAAACATAACCACAGTACCTTTAGCACACATAAAAGTTAACAATAATTCTCTTAATATCATCAAATATCCAGTGTTCGTTTCCCTGATTTTCTCTCTCTCTTTATAGTTTAATGCATTTTAATGGCAAACTTACAAGAATAGCATAGAAGACAAACAACACTCTGGTCACAGAGAACATTCTTCAAAGCACTTTTCAAATATGCTGATCCTTTCCTTACAAATTTGTTTCTCAAGGCCTTTGTAGAGTGTCTTCTGGACCTTTGTTGGAAGATACAATTGAGGAGGGTGGTTGGGTCAGGTATTATAAATCTACTCCAGCATTCCTGTCTCCTGAAATTTAAAAATTTCTTCCTTTACATTTTACCAAAGAGATTTGCATTAGTCACGATTGATTGAGCCCAGATTTCAATCAATGTTCAGCAAAACAAAGAGAATTATTTCCAGTTTCTTAAGCTAGAACAGTTAGTTAATTCAGAACCTCTTGAATGCCCTCTTAGTAAGTTCAACCCAGTCTCAAATTGTATCCTCTTCCACATTCAACATTCTTAAAATCTGTTCTAAACCGCATTCCACAGATTAATTAGCAAAGGTCTTCGAGTTCTTTGATGCTTGAGCCATATTTTTCCGAATTTCACTTTGTAATTGGCCTCTTGAAGCATACTAGAATTTGACTCTAATTATAGATCTGGAGATAGTGTAAGGTGAGAGTAGGGTTTAAGAGAACTGGCCTCCTCTTATAAGGTAACTCCCTCAAACTAGGGAGTTTCAGCATCTTCAAACAAAAGAGCAATAGCCTCAGAAGCAAAAGCTTCAGCTGCCAAGAAGTCTCGGAGTTTGGGGGCAGGGGTTCTCTGAGTTCTCCAAACTCTCCCCAATATAGCATTTTGATTTTAGAGATCCTATTCTTTCTAGATCAGCACCTTAACATATGTTCATGTAAGAACCCCAGGTAAGGAGGTAAATTCAACTCATTTGCATGTCAGCACTCAACAAGAACAAATATTGGTTTATAGCTATCTCAATCCTGGGGCTATATGAGTTTCTTTTAACAAATTCACAGCTTGGGTTTCAGTTCATGTTTTAAAATGAGAATCTAGAGATTTTCGCTTGTCGCTCTCTTTAACTGAAGCAGCTAACCTGAGCACAGAGCTGTCTAATTCCTCATACTCCCCATATTGTTCTGTGACAACAGCGATTAGGTCTTCCACGGTCTTGTCTTCAATGGGCACCTCAGTCCTAACGTTCACAGGCATTAATTTCATTGGCTGTTTCACTACTTACAGTCCATGGACATTCAGAGTCGCATCTCTGAATATTAATTCATTTTCATTATCTTCAAACATAATGAGTCTGGATAGCCAGGTTCTTCTCATTTCCCTAAGAGTTCGCTGTTTGTAACTGACTCTCCATTACCAGTTTCTGTACAAGTCAGGATTCCCAGTTGCAAGCATTAGTAACCAATTCTTGGTAGATTAAACAATGACATTTATTGGAAGGGTACCAAATAGCTCACAAAATCTATGGAAAAGTTAAAAATGAGGCTCGTGAAACAGACACGAGCCAAAGGAAGATGGCAACGGAAAACTCGGCCAAGGACCACTGTAGGAACAGTCGGTTGAGAATGTTTCCAGAACTTGGCCAAGTACTGTTAAAGGAAGAGTCTAAGTAAAATGCTTCTAGTGACACTACCACCACCAAACATTCTCTTCTTCTGGAATACTGACATCATCACTGTCTCTGTAAATAACTTGATGGTCCCTGTACCTTTGCATTACTCCTTCTGGATTCAGTGTCAGAATCCCACTGGACAAACCTCAGTTATGTGCTGAAGTCCTGGCACATAGGACTTCAAGAAGGAGAAAAGATCTGCCCTTTTTCAGTTTTCATACTGGAAAAAGTGTTGGGATGTGAGCTAATCAAAACACACACACACACACACACACACACACACACACACACGCAGAAAGAGAAATGCACACATGTCCAGGGCACCATGCATGGGTTTGTTTCCAAACTTGCTATTCTCTTTTTTTGGTCTGCTTGTTTGTTTTGCTGCCACTATGATACTGTTTTAATCTAACCCTCTTATCATTTCTTTTAAAATCTGGTAGTTCAAATCCCCAAAAGGTTAAATCATTTTTCTTGACTCTTTTCAGCTTAATTTTTCTCAGTTAACTTCAGAATTCTATTGTCAAGTTTCTAAAAATATCCCATTGGGATTTTTACTAGAATTGTATTATATTTATGAATATATTTGGGGAATGATTTAAAATTTTTACAATGCTGAGTCTTCTTATCCAAGAACATGGTATGTTTCTATTTAAGTCTTTTATACTCCTGAGCAGTTTTTTCAGCATACTTCTTAAGTTAATGTTTTTGGTGTTATGGCAATGGAATTTGTTCCACTTTATTTTCCTTTAAAAGAGTTTCAAGGCCCTCCTTTTTGCCCAAGCAAAATTTTAACATCTCATAACCTTATTATGCAAATAGCTCTATGATTCTAATTTCCCTATTAAGCTATATGAATCATTGAGCTAAATTCTTCCTAGATTTATACAGTTTCCATTATCAAATTAAATCTTATATTTTGTAGTATAAATTTTGGATTGAACGTGAACGTGATAGGTAAGGAATGTTTTTCAGGGGAATAAATTCAAGAAAAAAACTCAGTCAGAATTGGAAGACAGAGGCCACTGCACTAGTATTACAGTACCCCCTAGTGGACACAAAGAAACATGGACTTGCTTATACTAGAATGACCCCAGTCTTATTCACGGGCATTTAGAATCTGGAGGTGCCTTAGTGGTCAACTAGGTCAACATCTCTGGCTTCCAGATAAGGAAACTGAGGAACAAAAAGGAGAAATGATTGGCCCAAGTTCACTTAGCCAACCCAAGGCTAAAATCCAATATTACTAAGTCTACTTTTTCTTCCTCCCCACCCCTCTTTGTTTCTTTCTTCTTTCGTTTTCACCATGTATTGTGCACCTATGATGAAGCAGAGTGCTAGGAATACAAATATAAGAAATATTTAGTCTTTGTCTTCAAGTCTAGTTTTCTTTCAAGCCTATTTTTTTTAGCCATTTTCAGGAAATGAATTTGTTGTCATTCACAAATTGACTGACAATGTGGTTGATTAATTATTGAGATTAAAATAGAAAATACATTTGTGAATGTAGACACTGCTTTGACCAGGTTTATTTAGATCATTTTATGAAGAGAGGCTTACCTGCACTAACCTTTATCTTATTTCCCTTTTATAGACTTGTTACTGTGAATTGCCTTACAAAAAAATGACAATAAGGTATTGTAAGTGTTTATGTGTGCCCACCACCTAATCTCAAACATTATTTGTCTGTGTATTTCATTGAGCAAATCTTTACTGAAGACATACATGCCAAGCATGTGCTGAGCACTGGGTTTTGTATGGTAAAAAGAACAGATACGATCCCGTAATTTCTAATCTCATAAAGTTTCCATTCTCCCATATATGTATTTGTAATTCTATAAATCCCAGGAAAACTGTTTTCCCATTTCACTTTATCAAGTCATATTTTTAGATTATAAAAGTCAGGGAGTATGCAAACATTTTCTAAAATTACTCTGCCCCACCATAAAAGAAACAAATAATAAGGATTTGGGGCCAAACAAGACTGGATTTGAATCCCAAGCCTGCTCTTTTCAAGCTATTAGACAAACTAATTAATTTCTCAGAGTCCCATTTGCTTCTATAAAATGAAAATAATATGTATCCCTTGTAGGGGATGACATTTTATTATTATTATCATCAATTCCTAAACAGAGACATTACTTTTTGAGTCAAAAACATGTATATATTCCTTTTTCTAAAATACAGAAAGGTTACCAAAAGAGAAGCATTAATAATGTTCGCTTAGCTTCATCAAAAATGTCATTTTCCAGAATTAATGCAGATAAATACTCATGGCCATTGACATTTTAATTTTTTAAAAATAAAGTGAAATGCTCCAACAATGGACACCACTACAACAGTGTTTCTGTAAAGCTATTTTCTTTTTCCATGGGTGAATGTGGTCTTGCTCCACAGAAACAAAGCTCTATTATTTCAATTAGGATGAATAAACCTGGCATGCAGTTATTTATCTAGATAAGGGATCTTTTAGTAATTTGTATGTAACTTATCACTTCACCTATATTTAATGGTTCCACAAAGGCAAGGATCATGTTTTACTCAGCTCCGTTGTTTTCCCTTCCCAATAGTAACTTACAGAGTTAGAGCACACTAAATGCATGCTAAGTAAAAAAGACTATCTTACTATGTGCTACTTGACATTTAAGCTGAGAGAGAAAATGTGGCCTAAGCTATCAGTAAACTTTTGTTTTATCTGGAAGTAGCAACTATCAAACAAATCCTACTCCTATTATATTTCTGCTAGAGAAAAAAAAAAGTAAATTCCTCAATCTCTACTCAAACCAAAACAAAATTGCGAAAATATTTAGACAACAGAGAGAAAGACTAGGACAGGGCAGGGGAGGACTGGTATGTTTGCACACGATGTGCATGCTGCAGGCCAACTTCCTTGCCCTGTTGTAATAGTCCCTAAAGCAGGCTCCCCACAGCACCAGTTCTATGAAAAGCTCAGGGTTTCAAGGTCAAACAAGTTTGGGAAAGCTTACAGCTTGCCCAGCATTCTCCTCTGTTGCAAGTTCATGGTGCACATTGGTAAATTAAAGGCTATAAAGAAAAGTGTTTAACATTGTTTTACCTAGCAGTCCCCAAATTTATTTGACCAACATTTCACCTATAAACATCCTGCAGAACTAACTAGGAGGTTCTGTGGAACACACAGACTTCAGGAAACTGCCCTGCTGGGTTGAAAGGACTTCTTTCTCTTGTTAGTTCACAAAAATGGCACCATTTCATCTCCAAAACCTACAGGACTGGGAATGTGAGCATTTCCAGCAATGTTTTAATTACAGACAAAAAAATCCATGGCCTGACAATGTAAGAAGAGGTCAATTAGAATCCAGGAAATGGCTTCCCAGCAATGTCTGGAATGTTGTCATAAAAATAGACATCTAAATCCTGTTTGGGATCTGGGAGGATTGGAGAGGAACAGGAGAAAAATATAAAATTATACCTACCAAATCTCACTGATGTTTCTTACAGCTTTCTACAAATAAATATACAGTATCCATTTTCCCTTAACTCCATCTTGGGACTTCCAGTTTATTTTTGTGTGTTTCTAATTCTCCTCTCTAGATGGCAGCACAACTGAAAAAATGCCAGCAAAACTCAAAACAGGTGTGCTTCAGCAGCAGCAAACTACCGTCAGCAGCCCTCCCAACTCATCCTTCCTTTTTTTTTTTTTAAGAAACAGAACCTCAGGTATGATGGTTGACACTTATTTTTTCCCAAATAGACATAATCAGTTACATAGGGATACAAATTAATGTCAAACTGGAATCAGCGAACAAGGGAACTGACCCCTTACCAGTGTCTCTCACATGCTAGTTATATTTTCTGTGTCTTAAAAATAATGCCAGCAAAATATTACAAAGATAGAAAGAATGGGATCTAGTGTTCTAAAGTAATATAGAGAGACTATAGTTAATGACAAAGTACTGTGTATCTTTGAATAGCTAGTCACGATGATGTTGAATGTCCCTAGAACCAAGAAGTGACAAGTGTTTGTTGTGACCGATATGTTAAGCACCCTGATATGATCATTGCACACAGTATGAATGTACCCAATTATCATATGGTATTCCATAAATCAATACAATTATCCTGGGTCAATTAAGAAAAATAAATTGGGGCTGACCCAGTGGCGCACTAGGGAGAGTGCGGCGCTGGGAGCACAGCGATGTTCCTGCCGCGGGTTCAGATCCTATATAGGAATGGCCGGCGGGCTCACTGGCTGAGCGCGGTGTGGGCGACACCAAGCCAAGGGTTGCGATCCCCTTACCAGTCACGAAAAAAAAAAAAAAAAAAATTTAAAAGGGGAAAAAAAAAAAAAAAGGGGGGGAAAATTTTTTTACCAGGGGGGGGGGGGGGGGGGGACCCCAAGCCAAGGGTTGGGAACCCCTTACCAGGCCCGAAAAAAAAAAAAAAAAAAAAAAAAAAAAAGAAATTGAAAAGAGAGAAAAAAAGAAAAATAGAGGGTAGAATATTGATTACCAGAGGCAGGGAAGGGGGTGGGCAGGGAAAGGTTGGTATGGTGGTACAAAGTTACAAAGTTACAGTTAGATAAGAAGAATAAATTCTGGTGCTCTAGGGTGACAAAGCTAAAATATTGTATTGTATATTTCAAGATAGCCAGAAAACAGGATTTTGAATGTTACAACCGCAAAGAAATGATAAATGTTTAAGTGATAGATATGCTACTATTCTGATTAGATCATTATACAATATGTGCATGTATTGAAAGCAACAAATTATACCCCATGAACATGTACAATGAAAAAAATAAAAAGATAATGTCAGCAATGTCCTATGTACGCACGGTGCATCATTACACTGGGCATCTGATACAGCTGAACTCAAAGCCACCTGGTTTGCTTTAAGTATTGGATTCATTTAAGATCTATAACAATGCTATTTACTGACCCTCTTGTGAACTGATGTTTTGAACCTGCTGTAAAATGATCCCTATGTCACCAGATGCTGCACTGAAGCTTAGGATGTTAGCATGAAGGCAACACTTCATTAAAAGTATGCAACTTATGGTTGAATTAGTCATGCAAGAGGAAAGGAGTAGAACAGACTTAGAAGATCTTTATACGTTACATCAAAGCCCAACTAGGGATTTTTTTTTAAAACCTTACCCTTCAGGGGTTCATTGAATTTCTTCATTAAACAATAAAATAGGGTCTACCAGCAAGATGTTCTCAACAAAATCTGCTGACAGGGAGAACATAAGGACACTGGCCCCTACAATGTATGGCACTTCAAGGGCGTAAGAATGCTCTAAAGAACACTAAACTGTTCATGTGTAGTGAACTGGACAGAAGCTAAAATATGAACTGTGCCTTTTAAAGAGCAACAACAACAACAAAAAAATCACCGTGGGTAGTAAAAATAAATACAGTCCATAAATAAACCAACCTGAGGCCAAGGTAAAAAAAACCATGCGGATCTTTGCTCATATTTTTAAAAAAACCAATTTGTGATGTAGTTGAGAATTTTTAAATTCTCTCTCCTTTTTTTTTTTGTTTGTTTTAATGAAAGCAATCACTCCAGGAAACTACTCTGAACACCACATCTTTCCTTGAATGAGTACCTTTAATAATTAGTGTGGGTTGAAATTAGTGTTATGGTATGTCAAGCTATCTGCCATTCCCAAAGCAATTCCTAGTGCTCTAAGGCGAGTGCTTTTTCCTGGGCTCTAAGTTTAGAGACAAAATTAAGCTCTAAAATGAACAGGCAGAGAGGCACTGAGACAGCGTGGCATATGAGGGGGTGAAGGAAGCTGGGGTGTTGAGTATCGTCCAGCCATCAGCCTGCATCCATCTCAGAGGCCATACCATCCAGAGCTACAGGCCCTCAGCTCTGAACCTATTCCTTGAGTCAATACTCAACACACTCCTTTCAGAGATCCAGGAGCCTTGGAGGCATGACATACTCAGGACAAAGATGAATCCTGAGAGGTCTGAATGTTCCCCTCCTTCCATGAATTCTCCCGCATCTGTGAAACCTGCTCAAACCACCACCCCACAGACCCTTAATATTGTGGGATTCCTCACCCACCATAAGGGTAATGGCCAGCACTCCTGTAACAAAGGACAGGTTGACAAGAGAAAGGCATACCAAATTTACTTAATCAAAGTTTTATGCGACAGGGAGCCTTCAGATATGAAGACCCAACGATCCAGGGAACTGTCTATTTTTAGGCTTAGGTTCAGTGCAGAATGGACAGCCATGTAGAAATGTGACTGGACAAAAAGGTATGATCTAATGGTAACAGACTGAGGGGGGAAACCCAGCAAGACCTGTCTGTTCAGATTCTTCCTGGCCTCTCTGTACAGCATTCCTTTTCCCTAACCCTTTTATATGGAGCAGGACTCCTCTGGAATGAGGGTCTTTAAGGGAGAAGGGAGAGAGTGACCTTTCTAGGTTTTATGGCTTGCCTTGAGGGAGAGGAGTTCTAGTTTCTGTGACCCACCCTGGGGAAGAAGAATTCTGGCTTCTGTGATTTGTTTCAGGGGAGAAAAAGGGGTGGGAGACAGGAGGGCAGGAGAAGGTCAGAGAGACCTTGCTTCTGAGGACTTCCAGTCTCCTTTAATTCAAAGTACTCAACATGTCAAAGCATCATACTTCAGGGTATTGTGTTCCGAGCCCCAACAATATCCCTAATGTATGCCGAAGAGGGAGGCCCATCCGATGAGTTATCCTCTTTTGAACTCTCATCCTCATGTTTGACTCAGTTTCCCATCCCTCCCTGTGATATTGTGATATAATAAGAAATATATTTGTTCTCTGCCCCAAGTTCCTGGCACACAGCTCCTAAAAACCTTGGAATCTCTGAAGTGATGTGTCCTTCATATGCTAATGAGATAAGTGGTACTGGGGGCCCCCAGACAGCTTCAAGATGGGAACTGGTTACCAGAAAGACCAAAGCATGATTAGAGGTTTGGGATTTTCAGACCCACTCCCAACCTCTGGGGATGGAGAGGGGCTGAGGGTTGATTTGATTGCCAGTGGCCAATGATGTAATCAATCTTGCCTTTGTAATGAAGCCTCCAGAAAAATGCAAAGAACGGGGTTTGGAGAGCTTCCAGGTTGCTGAACACATGGAGGTACCTAGAGGGTGGCACCTCCGGAAAGGGCATGAAAGCTCTGCACCCCTTCACTATGCAATCGCTTCCATCCAGCTGTTCATCTGTATCCTTTGTAACATCCTCTGTAATAAATGGGTAAACATAAGTGAAGTGTTTCCCTAAGTTCTGCGAGCTACTCTAGCAAATTAATCAAACCCAAGGAGGTGGGTTATGTGAACCCCAGATTTATAGCCAGTCTGTCAGAAGTATAGATGGCAACTTACTACTTGCAATTGACATCTGAAATGAATCTTCAGGGCAATCTTGTGAAACTGGGCCCTCAACCTGTGAGATCCAACACTATCTCCAGGCAGATAGTGTCAGAATTTAAGTTACAGGACACCCATTTGGTGTCCACTGGAAAATTGGTTGTTAGTAGGGAAAAATGCCCATATATTTTGGTGACCAGAAGTGTATTGGTTGAGTGTGTGAGAATAGGAAAAACAGTTTGGTTTTTTCTTTATCTCTTACACTCCCTTTCCTGTCAAACTTTTTCCTCCATGACCTGAGGAATCCCATGCCATCATCAACACACTCCAATACTCGCTGCCTCTTCAATGAACATTCTTTAGCTTTCCAGCCCTAAGAAACCTAGCTTTCTGCCAAGCACACTGCTTCCTCTGCAGCCCTCATGAGTGGAGGCTGCTGGGTCAGGTCCTTTCTGCCATTTCCATGGGTCTCAGTTCACAGCTCTCGGAGACCAGGCTACCTAGCCATTATATCACACTCTGTACTCCAGCTGTCATCTACTGACTGCCTGGTCATGCCCCTTACTTTTTAAAGACACTGGCCATAGGCCCGCAGTATTCTTTTTCATCCCAAGCTCTGTCAACAGTCTGTCACATCTGGTATGTCCACAAGGCATACTTGACCTCTCAGTTCCTTGATTCCTTCTCCAATTACCTTCTCCATTCTGCATCAATCACCCAATCCCATGGCCACCACCAGACCTTGCCATTAAGAAACCACAGCACCTCTGAACCCCTGACTTTGTATTCCTTTAGTTCTTCTCATTGGTTATTTTCCCAGACGTTTTAATTTAATTTAGTTTAAAATCTAATTGTACGTATTTGTGGGGTACAGTTATTGTTTAAATACATGCATATGTTGTACAATGATTCACTTAGGTTAGGTAGCATATCCATCCCCTGAACATTTATCTTTTCTTGTGATGATTATGGTCAAAATCCTGTTCTCTAGCTATTTACAAATATACAGTATAATATTGTTAGGTCTACTCAGCCACATTTCGTTATTTTCTAAACTTATTAAGATCTCTAATCTTTCTGTTTTCTTCTTATCTGTCATCTATTTGCTCTCCCCTTTTCCTTCTCTAATCAGGAAGGATTCCAAGGTTTATAAACATTAGCCTCTGATCAGGGTTCTCGACTCCACAGCTCCATTATTCCCCTGTTTTATCTGCCTGACAATACTTGGAGTGTGTATTTGAATCCAGTTGTCTGCCTTGGCCATTCCTTTATTGAGGCTACTGGACACTGCTGGAAAAAAGTCACAGTCACACAGACTGGGGCTACCTTGCATTCATGCTCATCAGCCTCGAGCGAGACCTCAGTGCTGCCTGCGGTCCTAGCATAGTCCCCTGGCCTGCTCTCTTTCTCAGTCTCCAGAAGGGCTGTTGCAAGAGTTCTCCATGTGCTTGGTCTCTCTACGCTTCTCATTCTCCGAAGTTGATTTTTTCCCACATATCAAGGCGGGGATGCGGAGGTGGGTAGATATTATAAGATGTGAGCAGTTTTCCACAGCAACCTGTAAACTTACTTGCATCTTTACCCACCTTTTTGACCTTGCCTTTCTAGTGGAAGAGATTCCCCTCCCTACCTAAGGACAGTGTCTTGACTAGGTGCGCTGGATCCCATCTCCCCCTGACTTCTCATTGACCTCACTCTCTCGGTTATTCTTTCTGAGTCCTATCTGTGTGTTCAACCTCTTCCTCTCTGCTAGCTCCTTCCTCCTCAGACTAAAAAAAGCCACATTCCCCTCCGTCTACAGTCCTCTCTCCCCTTGCCAGCTAAACTTCTCGGAAAAGTTGTCTCTACTCACTGTTTCAACTTCTTCACCTCCCACTCGCTCTCCAAAATTGCTCTCTCCAAGGTAACTCATGATCTCCTTGTAGCTAAATTCAAGGGGTGCTTTTCAGTTCTCTTCTTATTGGACCTTAAGGCAGCATTTGACACATCCCCCTTCTTGATGCTTACTCTTTCCTGGGCGTCTATGACACCATCTATCTACATGCTCCCAGATCTCTCTCTCTTTAGCCCTGACCTTGCTCTTGAGCTCAGACCCTATAGGTTCCAGCGACATCTTAAACTCAAACTGAACTCATTTCTTCTTCAAACCTGTGTCCCCCTGTAAGTGGTGAGCACTACCATGAACTCGTTGCTGCAGCCAGAAACTTGTATATCATCCCCAACTGCTCTGTCTTCCTTCATCATCCCTCACATCCAAATGCATCACCAAGAACTCTGGATCCTGTTGTCTAAGTACCTTTCTCCTCCCTATCCCCACAGCCACCATCATACCTCACCTAAGGCCTTGTTTCCAGACTTGCTCTCAGGCCATTTCCCACTTAGTAGTTGTGTGATTATAATGAACAAGGAACTCCCAGATGCAGGAGTTCACAGATTCTCAGGTATACAAAATGAAACCTTTTTTCCTGGAGTAAATTTGATTTCTTAATCTGGATCTCCAGCCTTCTTCCTGGCAGACAACTTATTCTACATTCTCTCAAGTAAATTCAGTAATTTGTCTGTCAAGTGAGATTACATAAATATTTCAGTTCAGAATTCAATTTCAGACCTTTCTTCTGTTCTTGCCTCTTACTCTTGGGACTACTGGGGCTGGCTGCCCAAGGGAAGTGGGGAAGAGGACAGGAGTCCACGTGTGATCAGCCCCATGTTGTGATGGGGGAGGGGGACAGCTGTTCATCTAGTCATATCTGGGGTGGCCTAATGCTGGCCTGAGCTGCTCATGCCATTGTTGTCTATTCTGTCAGCACAGGCAGGGCTCAGAGTGCCCCCTTGGATACTGGATTCCATCGGAGGATGGGTGGTGACGGGCTGGCTGGGTGCATATGCAGATCTCATGTAGCTTCATCTTGCAGAAGTGTGGCAACATCCCAGTGAGCAATCCAAGAACATCTCTTCCTTTGCCCAGCCCATCCCTTTCCATATCAGGCCATTTCATCTTCCCTCACAGCCCAGAGGGGAAAAGCCAATTCACATTTACACATTTGTGTGAATGGGTTTTATCTCTGAGTTAAGGTGCAGAGCCCTTTGTATTTAAATTTTGTCTTGTAGACTCTGGGTCTCTCTCAGCCGAAGACTATCTCCACAATAATTAATTTGCTTTTCGCTGTACTGACAAAAGACTCTGATGGTGGTGTGTGTGTGTGTGTGTGTGTGTGTGTGTGTGTGTGTGTGTGTTGGTAAAGGTCAGGGTACAGGTTGGCAGCCCAGAGCCTGAGGAGAGAGTTGAGTGGAGAGAGTACATTCATTCCATTAATACTTCACATATTATCCTGTCACATGTTCTTTCCAAATCATAAATCGGAACAGGTCATTCGTCTGCTTACAGCCATCTGTGGCTCCCCACTGCCTTTAGGATAAAGTCTAAACTTTTAAACTTGACTTACAGGTTAAGATCTGTCCTCAGATTACCTCTCCCATCTCCTTTCCCACAATTTCCCCTCTTCAGTTTCACAGTCTCCCCATGCTCTCTCTTGCTTCTGGACTTGCTCTCATTCTAGAAGATTCTCTCCCACTCTTCCCTACACCTGCCTAATGACTGCACATTCCTCTGATCGCCAGTTAAAGACCACGTCCCCAGGAGGTCCTCCTCTCCCATCCTTGACTTTGATATGCTCCTGCTATGCACTCCCACAACCTTCTCATGTCATAGTACTTATCCTTATTTTAATTATTTTTGTTTCTTCTCCCACTAGACTATAAATGTTTTCTAGGCAAGACTGTGTCTGTCTTGATCAGTGTTCATTCTCCAGCACCTAGCATGTGCCAGGTACGCAATAAATATTTATTAAATAAAAAATAGGTGAATGAAAAATAAATTGAACATGCAAGCCAAATATTAGCTGGCTTCACATGCACTGTGTTTTACCTAATAGCAGGACTCAGTACCTCATTGTGTGTCCCTGGAAGCAAATCAACTTCACAAAGCAGAGGTGGGCAATGTAGATTTGACTGAAGATTTTATGGAGAGACAGAGAAGAGGGTTTACTTGCAGACATTTCTATTCTTTCCTCAGTGTCCCTCTTTGGCTTCCAGACATTGGGTCTTCCTCTCTTTTGACTCTCTCTTCCTTTGGCTCCCCCAATCTCAACTCAGCCTCTACTTCCCTTTCCTGAGCAAATATCACTCTAAGAGGACTATGGAGGGTGAATTGGAGAGAGATGAGGTTAGCATCCGGGAGTACCACTTAGGAGACAATTGAATGAGGCCAGGCAGAGATGGTGAAAGCCTGAATTAAGAAAATGGCATAAAGAAGAGGAGAGGATAGGTTTAGGCGATGTTTGGAAGGGAAATTCAATAGGATGTGATTATGATTGGGTTGGGGTAAAAGGAGAGGAATATAGGATGTATCCCAAGTTTTAGCAAAAAGGAAAAGAAAGGAAGGAAAGAAGGGAAGCAGGAAGGGAGGGAGAAAGGAAAATGGTTTGGAAGGTGATCGTGAGAAGGTAGGGACTGAGAGTGCCATAGGATTAGAATTATTACCAAGGGACATAGAAAAGAGGATTAAGCAAGGAAGGACAAGTACAAGGATTATTACCCATTGAGAGTCTTACTGAGGATGGAGACCAAAATTGGTAAGGGCACTCGTCCACATAATGGTGTGATCTTCTTTAATAGTTTGGGCTGCCAAAGTTAAGAGCCTGAGAAAATAGGCAGTGGATTGATCCAAGTTTTGGTATTTACTGAGAAGATGGGGCAGAAGGACCAAGGAGGATGAGGATTGATGATGCTACGAAAAAATGTTCAAAGTGATGAGCCGTGGCATCTGGGCTCAATAGGAATAGAAGTGAGCCAGGATGGCGCTGAAAATTTGGCAGGGGAGGGTTAGAAGAGGGGTCAAGAAACTAGATGTTTTGGGGTAGTGAAGAGTAAGTAAGAAAACTAGCATAATAAGAAATAGAAGACACAGAACAGAGCAAGGGCCATGCATGACGCAGCGTTTACAGGGCATAGGAGTCCACAGGATCCAGGACCAAGAAGAAAACAAGCCCTGGAAAGCAGAAGGTTCCCATCTTCCTCTCAAGTGAGACAGAAAGGGAAGAGAGGGTGTGATCTTTAAGTATTTCTCAGTAGAGAAGACGCAGGAAGAGGAGTCTCACACTGGAGAATCTCGATTTCTTCAGTTAAGCAAGAGGGAAAAGTCATATCCAGGGGCGGGATTTCGGGGCTTAAGGAAAATAGAAATGATTTAGAAAAGGAGCAGTGGGGAATGTGGTAGGAAGGCAATTTTGAAAAACCTGAGTGCTACCGGAGAATTGCCTGGAAGTAGTGAGGACTCAGCTGGGCCCCGTCAGCTGATGTTGGCTTGGATCGGATATTTAAATTTTTTCCAGCAATCTCTTCTGCTTGGGAACAGAACAGAATGTACGTGGTGGACTCCGTTGGGGGATGGAGATTAAATCAGCAATGGATGAAGAACCAACAGGATTAGGACATCTATCAGGATTATTGTTTGAAGCATCAACATGGGTATCAGGCTGAGAGGAAGGCTGGCAAGGGCTGATGGGTCCTTGGCACTGTGACAACAGTGAGGGGTGGGGGATCAGGGGTCATAGTGAGGAGGATAAACAGAAAGTTCAGTGGCCCTGATGAAAATAATACCAGAATTTTCACCATAAAATGAAAAGGTTAAAGCCCCTTTAAATCATTAACTAAACTGGCACTCAAATCTGGGCAGACTCTTCCAAGCTGTGCTGTTCTGTTTTGCCAAGAATTGATAAACTTCTGTGAACCCTCCAGGGTGAGCGAGGCATGATCCATCTTCCTTGTCCGGACAAGCTTGCTCTGGCCTCCCTCGTCCTGCTGAAGCAGGCCTGATGTATGTGCCAGGTTTCCGTGTCTTATGCTAATTATCACACTCCAGAATGTGGGGGTCCTGCTGGTACTACCTTTAGGCTTTTAGAGAGCCCTGCTCTGATATTCCCTGTCTGTGCACCTCCCCACAGGATGAGGAGACTATGGAGCCAAGAGGAGGTGCCCACTCAGAACCCACATTGTTCCCTTCTCGACCGCACTATGGATACCTTGGATCACCTCAGAATTCTTTGCTTAAATGCCCCAAGCCACTTCCAGGACCTGCCTAGGCTTTGTCCCCAGACCCATCATCCCGAGGACAGACCATGCCACTGGTATGTGTAGTCAGCCTGAGGGGTGGCCAAGGGGAGCCTCTTTGCAGAGGTGTGCACAGAGCATGGTTGTGTGTGCTGGGATGTCCACATGCGTGCATGAGAGGGCCCTCTTAGTCAGAGTCAGAGATGGCAGGAGAAAGAGAGGAGCTTCGTTTTGGGGTCCAGATCTCCTCATGTCTTCATGTCCTGGTGCAGAACTCCTAGGAGTCTAAGAATTGCACATTCAAGCCTGGCCTTCAGGTCTTTAGGAAAATAGAGTTATCAAGGGAGGAAAGAGAAAACATTTTATTAATCAGTTTGATTTATAACCTTTACATAGTTAGACAGATGTAAAATGGACCTTCGTTTGTACTTTTGCCCTTGACCCCACAAATGTTAGGGAGAGGCCTGGCTCCTGGGATGTAAGAATAGCCCTTCAAAATTGTTACTTATTTGACATAATAGTTAGGTCCAAATTGTATTCCAAGATGGTGAAAAACAAAAACCCTTAAAAACCCTGTTTAGATTTCTAAAAAGTTTGGGTAACCTAAACACTTTCCCCAATTTTTTATATCATTTGGTATCACTTGAAAGAGTATATTTCCCTGTTTTATTACTGTTCATAGTTGAGCTGAATTTTCTAAAAGAATCTGAGTGTTTATACTCTACTGTGACGTTCAAGATACCCAGTGAGCCTTGAGTATAAGCCTCATCAGCTACACGGGCATTAGAACATATCTTCAGCACATCCTTTTTGACCTTGAGGATTATTTATCACACCTTTTCATAAGTTCCAAATGCTTACTGATACATTCTGTCTGACTAGTGCTAGATTAGGGGCCTGTCCTGCAAATCCATGTACTGTATCTTCATTCCTTCATTATTAGATCTTAATTAAGGGAGTAGAATCAGGTGACACTGAAAATGTCTGGTTATTAAACTGCAGTGCAGGGAAGGGAGATAGCTGCTGGATCACTGATATGACCCACAGTCCTCACTCCACTTGCACCTCAACAAGCCCTCTGCAACATCTGAATCTTGAAATGGGAGATGACCTCATGGGAGAGTCTGTGCTAGGACCTCTCCAGCAGTAGTTTAATCTGCTAACAAATCTCAAAGCCTTATTTGGTTAAAATCAAATTGAGAAGTGGGAGGTTCCGCTTCTAAAGAGTCAAGAAGTGGGAGGCTCCGCTTCTAAAGAGTCAAAAAAAGAGCATGGATCTAGGCTTAGGAAGACCCAAGTTCTTGACTGAGCTATGATTAGGTTGTCACTTGATGGTAGAAGGCAAGTCATCCCACTTTTTTGTTCCTTAGCTTCTACTGCTGTAAAGTGCAGGGTTGGGCGTGGGGGACTTCATTTAACTTACTGTTTTCCAAATTTACTAAACTGTGAATCCTCTTCTTTTGCAGCACTGGACAGAACTAATGTTCTAAGGAACTCTTTTTGGGGAATGTTAGCATTAGTCAGGTAAAACTAATATTCTAAGGGACACTTTTTGGGAAATGTTGAAACTGTGAATCCTCTTCTTTTGCAGCACTGGACAGAACTAATGTTCTAAGGAACTCTTTTTTGGGGAATGTTAGCATTAGTCAGGTAAAACTAATATTCTAAGGGACACTTTTTGGGAAATGTTAGGTGGTCTCAACAAGTGTGGGGGGAGGGTGTATTTTATCTCCCAAGGACTATTGTGCAATGTCTGGAGATATTTTTGGTTGTCACAACTGGAAATCCAGGGATGCTGCTAAGCATCCTACAATGCATAGGTTAGCCCTCCGCAACAGAGAATCATCCAACCCAAAGTGTCAATAATACCAAGGGACTGAGAAACCCTGGACTAGATGAACTACTAAATCCACTTTCTTTCTTTTTTCATTTTTATTTTTATTGAATCAAAATTGATTATACAAATTTTGGGGGTTCATACATACATACATACATACATACATATATATATATATATATTTTTTTTTTTTTTTTGCAGCTGGCTGGTACAGGGATAAATCCACTTTCAGCACTAAAATTTGAATGAGATATTTCTTGTTTTTTAAACATGTAAAGTTTTATTTATCCTTTACTCAAAGTCAGTTATGGTTCTGAGAAAATCTCCAGAACAGTTTTCTTCCATGTGCTGGCTGTATTTCAGCTGCTTCGATCTATTTTGCGGGGGACGTGGCTGGTCAGTAAGGGGATTGGAACCCTTGACCTTGGTGTTACTAGCGCCACGCTCTAACCATCTGAACTAACCAGCCAGCCCTATTTCGATCTTATGGGCACTTTTCTATCAATATGTTTCTCTGCCAAGGCAGAGAAAGTATAGAGAATCATGCGCTGGATTTTAAATGCTTCTACCTGCATGTGACAAATGTCTCTTCTGTGTTGTGGTTTTTTTTTTTAATAAGCAGCTTTATTGAGATATAATTCATGCATCATACAATTCTCCCCTTTAAAATGGAAAGTTCAGTGGTTTTAAGTATATCCACATAGTCAATTTTGGAACATTTTTTATCACCCCCAAAAGAAACCCTGTATCTATTAGCAGCCACTCTCAATGTTCTCCCAACACTCCCATTCCAGCCCTAGGCAACCATGAATCTATTTTCTATCTCTATAGATTTTCCTATTCTGAACATTACATATAAATGGAATCATACAACATGTGGTTTTTGTAACTGGTTTCTTTCACTTATCATGTTTTCAAGGTTCATCCGTGTTGTAGCATGTATCCATATTTCCTTTTTATTGCCAAGTAATATTCCATTGTATGAATATTACACATTTTATTTATCCATTCATCAGTTGATGGACATTTAGGCTATTTCCACTTTTTAGATGTTATGAATATGCTGCTATGAACGTTTACATGCAAGTTTTTGTGTGCACATATATTTTCATTTCTCTTACCAAAAAGAAATTGCTGGATCATACGTTAACTTTATGTTTAGCCTTTTGAGAAATTGCCAGACTGTTTTCCAAAATGACTGTGCCATTTTACATTCCCACTAGTAATGTATGAAGGTTCCAGTTTCTCAACACCCTCACCAATACTTGTTATTATCTGTCTTTTTTATTCTGACCATCCTAGTGGGTGTGAAGAGGTGTTTCATTGTTGTTTTGATTTGCATTTTTCTAAAGGCTGATCATGTTGAGCATCTTTTCATGTGCTTATTGGCATTGTGCATATATTCTTCATATAAAGGTCTATTCAGATCCTTTGCCCTTTTTTAAATTGAGCTATTTGTCTTTTCATTATTGAGGTGTAAGGTTTTCATGCATTCTAGATACAGTCCCCTATCAAATATATGATTTGCAAATATTTTCTCCCATGCTATAGGTTTCTTGCAGGCATCCTTTAAGGTACGGAAGTTTGAATTTTGGTGAAGTCAAACTTACCTATGTTTTCTTTTGTTGCTTGTGCTTTCGGTGTCATACCTAAGAAAACATTGCCTAATCCGAGGTCACAGAGATTTACGCCTATGTTTTCTTCTAGATTTTTATAATTTCAGCTCTTACATTTAGGTCTTTGATCCATTTTGTGTTAATTTTTTTATTTGGTGTGAGGTAAAGGTCCAGCTTCATTTTTTTGCATGTGATATCCAGTTGTCCCAGAACCGTTTGTTGAAAAGATTTTTTTTTTCTCCATTAGATTATTTTGGCACCCTTGTCAAAAATCATTTGACCATAAATTTGTGTTCTTTCATTTATATCATTAATATTTCCTTTAGGTTTGACTACTATTTTAAAAATACTTCTCTGATATTGATCATTTCTTTTCTAAAGGGATAAGCTGTAGTCACATTTCAGGTTACTATGACTCTTTTAAATCAAAAAGTTCGGAATAGAAGCTACTTTAACAATTGTTTGTTTCCCCAGAGTCAGTTAGAAAGTTCTGCTTGGAGCTAAAAGCATTCTTTTCCTTTAGAGGTGTTTCACGCAGACAGGAAACAGAATCTAAATAAACTGGGAGACTGAGGATACACAAAAGGTCTCCTTCATCTCTGGGTATGTGTTCTAATTTCCCCTTTTTGGGCTCACTTTTTTCCCTTTTATCCAGAAGAGTAGCATTAACTTTGTACAAAATTCATGGAGATTGATCATCTCTCTAGTGTTTGAGCCTAAAATGTATTTCTTGGCTAAAAGATCTCTTTATCCTACTTCCACATGTGGAAAGAAAGAAAACATGAAATCTAGTCTCACAAATGAGGCACAAGGATTCTTTCCTCAAATGAGACAAGGGTTTAGGATGAAAACATGTTCTGGATTGAGATGATTTTTATAAACCTAATTGATTTCAATTACAGGCTTATTTCATTGCTCACTATATTTTGTTCCCACTTATACTGATGAATAATAGATTTGTGTTCTATCATTTATGCCATTAATATTTCCTTTAGGTTTGAGTGCAGTGAAATTCTCCTTTAAACTTGTATGGGGATCGAACTTGGCAGTGATTTAAGATAATTAATTCATATGTCATTTCTTAGCAAGGTCCAATAATTAAAGTCTACTTTAGAGTAAGTTATTAACTTTCCCATAAGAAAAAAAAAAAGCACTTTATCAACTTATCAGTTTAGCTGTTTATTCTACTTGACAGATGAGATAGGGAAGTTATTGACTATACATAATCACCTCTGTACTTTCACCACTGAACACCAGGGTCAAATGGAAGTTGTTCAAGTTCATTGTTTAAATCTAGAATAAACCAGTTCTGGATGATGGAGGTGGGGAGAGGGTGCCCTTGGGTCTTGTTACCTTTGCAATACTATCTCCTTAAATTTTTCAAAGTTCATTTTTGCTTTGTTCAAAATTCTCAAACTTCTAACTTAAAAACATCCTAGACCAAGGATTTCAGATTAAGATCTGAGATATCAAATTGCTTTATTTGTTTTATTGTTTTATTTTTATAATACTTAAAAAAAAAAAAAACTTGAAAAAAAAACTTTAGATTCTCTCCATGTGAACAGGCTGGAGGGAAGAAAACACAGTGTAGGCTGGCCTGTTAGTTTACTTGGTTTGAGCAGTGGTGCTGATAACACCAAGTGTCAAGGTCAAGGGTTCAGATCCCTGTATTGGCCAGCCACCAAAAACAAAAAACTCAAGTGTAATAATGCCTGGGACACAACAGGTGCAGGCCTCGTATTTACAGGCCTAAACTAATCTAAACTAATCACAAGTTTCCATCTTATGATAGCAAGTTTCCTTTTATTCTGCTTTGTTTCTTGGCCTGACATCTGGTTACATCTATTCAGTGTGAGGGTGCCCTGTAATGGTCTCCTTGCTTCCCCCTGATTGGCTTGTGATAAACTACTACTAAGGTACGTCCGGGTCTGACTTTCTCATGTTGTCAGTGTGGCCGGGGTGGTGTTTCCCAATCCTAGCTTATCATCAGAATTACCTGGGGTGCTTTTAAAGAACTTTTCAGGCCTCGCCCCAAACCTGTGAAATCTAGATCTCTGGGGTGGAGCCAGTGAATGTGTATGTTTGGAACCTTCCCAAGGTAATTCCGATGTCCAGCCATGTTTGGGACACAGTCCAGAACCCTGGATTCCAGGACTCTCTGCAAGTGTTTGGAGGTCTCATGGGCATTGCCTTAAGGCATTGCCTCTGAGAAACTGCCGTCTACTTGCTAGAAGATTCTAAAAAGACCAGAGGTGCCTATTTGCAGTCTGCCCTTAAGGACTACCTACTACTTGGCAAAGAGGCCTAGGTTCCTTCTCTGTTCACTTTTGCTCCCTCAGGCTGTCCTTGTGACTTATTTGCTCCTTCCAGCTGCCCAGCAGTGGTGCTGGTGAAAATAAAATAGGTTTTGGTCCTGATAGATAGACCTACATGGACTCTCAGCTCAGCCTCCTCTATGGTGCCATTTACCTCATCGGTAAAATGGAGATAATATTGTCCCCTCAAGGATGTTATGAAGAACAATATGTGAATGTATTCATATAGCACCTAGGACATAATGCACCCTGCTGCATTAGGCATCATTATTTGTTTGGCTTTACTTGCCCACCTCTATGAACATGACTTTTCCCTAATTGTAGGCCCCTAGATTGCTTTGGGCAATGTTTCTTAAACTACTGGACACAGACCACCTGTATCTGAAGAGGAGGGAGAGAACAGAAATCTGCTTTTATGCTCTCTAATTTTCTGCACTTTTAAACTTTTTGTTACAATACATGTACAAACAGAAAAGCATATTTATTGTAAGTGACCAAACAGCTCAGTGAATTTTTCTAAACTGAACACACCCACGTAACCAGCAGCCAGATCAACTATCTTTTGCTTTTTCTTTGGTGGCTGGCTGGTACAGGGAACAAACCCTGGACCTTGGTGTTATCAGCACCACACTCTAACCAGCTGAGCTAATCAGCTAGCCCCGGCACCCAGGTCAAGAAACAAAACATTACCAGCACCCCAGAAGCCTCCTCTGCATGCAAACTTTGAAAACCACTGCTCTAGGAAGAGGCCAGCTGTGGCGCTCTCCTTTACCACCGTCCTGCCCTTCCTTCCCTCACGAGCCAAATCCGCAGCTGAGAGAGTCCTCCCCGATCTAAAAGCCTGGGTGGGCCTCTAGCCTCACATGCACCCTTAGCAGTGATGCGACTTCATTTGTGAGAAGGGTCACAAAGGGTGTTTCCATCATTTATATTCCTAGTATACACCCTAAACTGCTTAAAGCAAATTAATTCAGGTCCTGGCCAAAAAGGAGTGGAGATCAGTCACTGCCTGAAAGCATCGGCTTATTACAGCATCCAGCATTTTCTCACGGAAGGGTGAATGGGGTGGATTCTAGTGTAATTACCTTTATGTAATTGAAAACTAAATCACTGATGGCTGCATAGTTTAAATATCCATTTAAATACTTTCAATTTTATAGCACTTATTTTTGCAGGACATGCTACTACCAAATAGGCTGTTAATTTTTCTATTGGATTAAAATCTGGACGGGTACATTAAAAACTAGCACAGCTCAAATAGATGCTCTGTTTTCCCAGAGATCATTAGAGAGACTTTTTCTTTAATCCAGCTATTCACATTCTCTATTAGATCAGGACCTGTAATAATACGAGCCTTGCCCAAAAGAGATCAGGTTTTTCTATGTAAGTAATTAGGCAGGACTTTAAATAGTAAAACAAGCATCTGTGGTACTCTTCAAATTTTAATGTGTTTACAAATCACGGGGATGAGGGGAGGTAGATGTCTTGTTAAAATGCAGATTCTGATTTGAAGGGTCATGGGGCCTGAGATTCTGCATTTCCAACAAGCTCCCAGGTTGTGCTGCTGCTGCTGGTCTGAGGGCCAGACCTTGAGTAGTAGGAAGAATATTCAGACTGGAAGAATATTCAGCACAGACTGGAAGCCTGGATACATATCTGAGATCTTCCTGGTATGTATAAACTATTTCCAAGGTCCGTTCCAACTGTATAGTTCCACAATTCAATAATCCCTTTTCACCTATTAGCTAATTTTTCTTTAGGCTTCTGATTCTCATTGTTTATAAGCTATTATATTAAGATATTGGAAAGCCATGTGAAAACTCTTACTTATGGATGACAAGTTTTATTTTTCAATCTTTTACAAGTTTACTTCAATCCATGGGAAATTTTGGCTAATAATAACGTGATGCTGGGCTTGGACCGTAGCTAAACTTGAGTCAGCAATGTAGGGCTTTGGTTAGATAAGCAAGGGTGAACTTGGGAGTATTACCAAAAGAAAGGGACAAATAATCCTAGCAGAATAGGTAGTCTTTATATGAATACTTTTTTCAAATATCCAAAATTGGGAAGAGATGCAGAATGTATAAAGAAAAGTTTAAGCACTGACATTACTTAGCTTGTGAAGAAAGGACAAAGGATCAGAAACCAGCATATTCTCTGAAGTAAATGGCTTTACAGTGCATCAAAATGGATTTAAGTTAGCTCTAAAGCAGAACTTCCTCATAAGATTGCCAATGATAATTTTCTTTTCCAAAGATTCTTAAAGCCAACCATAACCCTACTATATTGCCTGTAAGTTGTGTTATTTGTTAATATATCGGTTGGGGTTTGGAGCAGACACCACTGTAGATATAAAATACTAGGAATTATATGCTTACAAAACCATTAGAAAGTCTGGAAGAACAGAAGTTATAGGGCTGCCCTTAGGTTTCCAGTTCAGACCACACAGCTACAATCTAGAGATCAGGAAGCTATAGAGACCACTGCCAACATCACAGTCACTTCTCATCAGTGCAGTTGGTGGCAAAACAGAGGCACCAAAAGTCTGGCCACTAGAAATCACACCTAATGTAGCATGCACATCAGCAACTAGCAGTGGAAACTAACAGGCAGGGAAAATAGCCTCCATCTTCCTTTTACCTCCCAAATCTCACATCACTACTTCCAGCAAAATCTAAATCGTATACAGAATCCTATTAGCAGGGGGCAGCCTAAGACTTATACTTGTTGGTTTTTTTTTTTTAACTATAAATTCATTTTTATTGAAGTATAGAATACATACAGAAAAACTCATAAATCACAATCAGAAAGCTTGATGAATTTTCATAAAGTGAACACATCCACATGTAGCCAACACCGGAGACAGAAATTACTAGCATACCAGAAGCCTCCTCGTGTTCTTTTCTAGGCATTATCCTCCTCAAACTGACCATAATCTTGGCTTCTAACACCATAGACCAATTCTGCCTATTTCTGAACCTTAGACAAAATGGAATTATACAGTATGTGCTTTTTTGTGACTGGCTTTTCTTTTCGTTTCTTTGGTTTGGGCAGCTGGCTAGTACAGGGATCTGAACCCTTGACCTTGGTGTTATAAGGTGGCACTCTAACCAACTGAGCTAACTTGCAACTGGCTTTTCTTACTCAACATCATATTTGTGAGATTCATTTATGATGTGTGTAATAATATCTTCATTTATAGTATTCCATTGTATGAATATAACACAATTTGTACAATCTACTGCAGATGGACATTTGGGTTCAGTTTGGGGTTATTACAAATAGTGCTGCTATGAACATTGGTGAACATATGTATACATTTCAGTTGGATATATAAGGGTGGAATTTCTGTGATGCATAGATTCAACTCAAGTACACACTGACAAACAGTTTTCCAAAGTAGTTTTACTAGTAGTGGATATTCCACATCCTCACCAAAATTTGGTATTTTCCATCTTTTAAATTTATCCTTTTTTTTTGAAAAGCTAATACAATGTATTAAAAACATATTGTGATTTTAGTTTTCATTTTCCTGATGTCTAATAAGTTAAACACCTTTTCATATGTTTACTGGCCATTTGGATACTCTCTTCCGTGAAATGACTGTTCAAGTCTTTCATCCAGTTTTCTATTGGCTTGTCTGACTTTTTCTTTTTGTTTGTAGTTCTTTATTCTGGATATGAGTCCTTTGTTGGGTAGATGTATGGTAAATATCCTTTGCCATTCTGTAGCTTATTTTTTCACTCTTTCAATAGTATGTTTTGGTGAAGACATTCATAATTTAGATGTAGTTCAGTTTATCAGATGTTTTCCTTTATGGATGGTTCCTTTATTTTACGTGTGTTCAGTGTAAGGCATCTTTGCCAACTCCAAGGTCATGAAAGTATTCTATGTTTTCTCATGAAACTTTATTTTTCTACTATTTACATTTAGATTTACAATTCATCTGGTATTGACTTTTATGTATGGTGAAAAGCAGGAAATATAGGTGGTTTTTTTTTTTTTTTTTTTTTTTTTTTTTATGGGGAAAAAAAGGAAAAATAGGGGGTTTTTTTTTTTTTTTATGGGGAAAAAAAGGAAAAATAGGGGGTTTTTTTTTTTTTTTATGGGGAAAAAAAGGAAAAATAGGGGGTTTTTTTTTTTTTTTATGGGGAAAAAAAGGAAAAATAGGGGGTTTTTTTTTTTTTTTATGGGGAAAAAAAGGAAAAATAGGGGGTTTTTTTTTTTTTTTCTTTTTTGGGCCCAGCCGCACCGCGCTCAGCCAGTGAGCACACCGGCCATCCCTATATAGGATCCAAACCCGCTGCACTCTCCCGAGTGCACCACGGGGTCGGCCCAGGAAATACAGTTTTGAGCCTTCCAATGCCTGCAAGTCTGTGGAGTAGAGATCGGGTATCTACAGAAGGTGTTGTAGATGCACGCGCATACCATATCTAACAGTTAACTTAGGTGAGTTTTTACACTGGAAAACAGGTAGCTCCAAATTGTGAATTTTTCTGAATTCTTTTACAAATGTGCTCTTCTGTGATAGCAGTTTTCCACATTCCACACTTCCCTACTGCAATGGACCCCTGTAGCAGCTGCTTTGCCTCTTACTTACCCTGCCTCTTGGGATGCCATCACTGTTGCCCAGAGCACTGTGTTCTTTTTCAGAAGTTACACGCACTAACCCATTGACTTGACACTTGGGACTCAGACCACCTATGAACGGCTATTGTTGCTTTTGATGGCCTTTTCTTCTGTGTTATCTTCCGGAAGTAGAGTAAGTTTCCTCTTATGCTCATTTGAGAGTTACTAAATCCAGAAGAGCCCACCTCCATTCCACCCCTCACTCTCTCACGGTTCAGTAGATCTCAAGCCTCATTTTCCCTAGTCTCCAGTACACTCAAGGCTTCCACTGAGATTAGGATGAAGATGGAATCAGGGAAACGGAAAGTGCCATTTCAGAGTCAATATAGTTTACATGGGTTTTCCAGATGAAGCTGGTACCTAGCCACTAAATATAATATTCTATAGGAAAATATGTCCATGTCCCCCCCCAAACAATTTTGGAACCCAATCTGGTTACTCTCCTTGATTAAAAACTATGTTACATTCCTTGCATTTCTTGGGTACCTTAACAATTGTAAACCTGTCCACTTTAAATTAGAACTTCTGGCATTTTCTTTATTCTTTACTCTTCCAGACTGAAGAAGATGTTTCTGTCCTGAAGACACAAAATCCCTAACCCGAGAGAGTGATCAGTTCATCTTGTTGCTTCCCCTTCAGATTAAGAGCAATTCCTGTAGAATGAGTTCTCTGGGTGCAGCACCCATGGGAAGGGGAGAGTACTAAATGAAAGATGACCCTAAACTTTGTCTATCATAAGATCAGATGAGATAAGATATGTGAAGGTGCTTTAGAAACTTTAAAGCATTATATACCATGACAAATTTTTGAAAATTCATTTTTATACTTCCTTTGTTTTTTAACTCAGATAGTACGCTGACCAGCCATTATGTGTACATTGCACATTTAAAAGCCATTGCTAGATTTCGGTGGTGGTGGTATGATAGTAGCAATATGAAGAAAAACAAAAAGGAATGTGAGGGTGGGTTATCTGTGTCCATGCCCATGTGCTGGGTTTTCTACATGCCCTAAGGAAGTTTGTGAAAGCCATCCAAGTGTTCAAATGGAACACACAGATCAGATGGGGAATCTACCTACCCAAGTGTCAGAGAATCCACGTTAATCTTACTGCCAAAATAACTGTCCATCCGAAGTTACTTCATTACTATTTGAAAGGCAGCAATCATTTTTATTGCCAATCCTCTTCAAAGGCTTAAAGATTTTACTCACTTTTGTGAAACTGGTTACGATTTCTTAAGTTAACTCTTCAGATAAGAACTTATTTTAAGATAGCTCTGTCTTAATAGATGAGGTAAATTAAAATCTGGAAGTAAGAATGACCGAAAACACATGCCTCTTTCCAATTCCACTCCAATAGAACCTTTAGGCTGGATTCCCCCTCTTAAAAAAAAAAAAAAAAAAGGCAGGGATGTGTATGGATTCAGTAAGGGTGGAGAAAGCAAGCTGATAGTGACTCATTCTTGTTTTTGGAAGGAGGAGGATTAATCTTCCACCCCCACAAGCCTGACACTGGAAACTCCCACTTGGAAAATGAGACAGATCTTGACATGAAAGCAGTTTGAAATAGTGACCCACCCTAGAAAAGAAGCTAAATTCATTGCTAGCTTCTAAATGCACAGTTAAAATTTTAAGAGCTACAAAGTGTGCAGTATACGCAAAGGCCTTAAAAATGCATATATTGTTTGGTGAGCAATTTCAATTTTACGACTTTTCCTTAGGAAATAATTAAGTGTGTATGCAAAGACTGAGTGAATAGGCGGATCATCCAAGCTATATTCATCACACAGAAACAGTAAAAGCAGCTTAAGTGCTGGAGTTTAATTAAATAAATATATCCCTATGATAATACTACTTATATTTAAAATAATGTTATAGATAAATATTTATTAATGTGATAGGATGTCTAAAATTTATTAAGGACAAACACAGGTGACCAACCAGTATGTACTCAATGGTTCCATTTTGGTAAAGTAAATACATGTGTGACTACGTGTGTGGTTTTAAAAGCTCTTGAAAGGTTTCTGGTTCAAGATGGTGGATTGAGGACATGCATTTAATCTTCCCTGGTTTTCCAAATCCCACTAAAATAATTTTAAAACACACACACATATACACACAGTCATAGAGAATACAGTTTACAAAACTGCAAAAAGAAACTCCCCTGGCTTCACCTCCCACCCGTTCTGGGTCTTGCCTCCATCTCTGGTAGTGGGAAGAAGGCTAAGGAGTAAGACGAGAGGATGGGAAAAGGAGATTTTTACTTTTTATTTTATACTTTCTGTACTATTTGAATTTTTTCATCAGCACTGTGTGGTTTTTTAACTTTAAAAGTTATTGAAGATTAGGTACAAAAGGAGTAATACAGTAGCATCACACCATTTTGCATTTAGCTTCATTAGGATTTACATAACCTTGAGAAGGGTAGAGGGCAAATGAGAAAGAATAAAGGAAAGGGAGAAAGAGAGGAAGAGGGAGAGAGCAAGAGAATACATTTTAAATGAAGTGGTGATTTCTGCCTGCTCTTCCTTTTAATTAGTTTGAACTTGACCCAAAGTAAATCTGAAAGACGTGATGTGAATTGGATCCATTTCTGGTTCTGTGTGCTTCTCCAACTGTGAATATCTGTTCATGCCAAGTGTGATTCAAGTGTGAATAGATCCTTTTTGGTTTGTTTTTTGTTTTTATATTTAAACAACATGGCTTACCAATACAATGACTTCATTCCTTGCTCAACTGACAAAGCAACATTCTATACCAACACTGAATGATTCAAGGTATTTTCAAGGGTAATCCTCATTCCCCTCCTACTTTAGAAGTTAACTATCAAGGGGATGGAAAGCTGGGCAGAAACGAGTAATCAGTGGTGCTATTAAGGTGTTTTTTAGGGCCGAGCCTGTGGCGCACTTGGGAGAGTGCAGCACTGGGAGTGCAGCAGCACTCCTGCCGCGGGTTCGGATCCTATATAGGGATGACCAGTGCGCTCGCAGCGCTTCCGCCGCGGGTTCGGATCCTATATAGGGATGACCAGTGCGCTCACAGAGCTCACTGGCTGAGCGTGGTGTGGCCGGTCTCAAAAAGGACAAAAAAAAAAAAAAGGTGTTTTTTATTTTCTCCCTCTTTAGTCATATGTTCTATCTGGAAAATGAGGAAATATTCCTTTTGTAATAAGAAAACTATATATTTAAAGAAAAAAACCCATTTTGAAACAGTAGCTGTGGCTCTCGTCCCATCTTCCCCTAGCTGATGGGCACCCAGTGACTCTCTTCTCTTTTCCAATGGCTACAAGATTTTGTGAATCAACTCTATTCTCATACCACCGCACTTCCTCTTACTGCCCCAAGTGGGGCGCTTCTAATGGTAAGACACCATTGCATCACAATTTTGCACCTACTATCCACTCAGGTACAAAATTCACTCAATCCTAATCTGTGTTAAATAGTATTTATAACTAGCCCCTCAATGGCTTTTCTTTTTCCTCGTGTAAAGTGCTTCATGAATTTATAAAAAACTCAAATTTATATTTGTTGGTAAGAACTTTTTTTAGAATTTGAAATATATTTTTTAAATGTCGTTTGTAGCAGAAATGTTAAATAGGCTACTGCTTTATTATATAAATTAAAAACTCATCCAAGAAACTTGAGAGAGTGTAGAAAAGAAACTCACATACTAATGATTAATCCATGCTTCTGCCTGCAAAATTGAGCAATTGGGGTTGGGCTGTCCCCAGAGAAAAACTTTGAAATCCTGGAAGGACAATCAAGCATTTATCTCAGAGGCCTGTGGGGTAACCAAATCCTCTAAATCCTTTTGTGGTTAGGGAGTAGAAAGCAGCTGAGGGATTCCTACTCCTTAGGGAGGCCTAGCCATGTGGAAATCTATCCAACCTGGTAGCCTGACCAGGTTGCAGGTTGATGGCCCTGATCAGTAGAAAGTGAGACTCCAAGACTGTATGTTCTCTATGGAAGATAGATGCTTAATTACAAGTTAGGGATCCACTTTTAATACCTTATTATGTAATGCAGAACAATTTCTTTAATCTTATGGCCTTTTATTTTTATAGATTTGAGATGTAAAAAATACTGTTTATTCTGCAAATTAAATGAGAGTCTATTGTCATACAGTTCTGGGATCTTAAAGTATAAGAAAAAACTTTAAAACATTTATTAAAAAAAAAAAAAAAAGATAAAACCACACCCCACACGGTTGTTGTGCCTTTCAGTGTGGGAAGTGGCAGACAAGCAGTTTCTGATGAGCCCAGTGGGAAACCTGGAAACATCTTCATGTTCTCCTTTAGCATTTTGCAATCTGTTTACTTATTAAATTAATACTTTGGCAACAAGAATAGTATTTTTCGTGCATGGAATCCATCTGTAAGAAAACACACACCTGGAAGCTGTCAACAACAATTAACTTGCCAAGTTAGACTGAGCCCATTGACAGAGTTGGCATGGATCAGCCTTAATCCTTTCTTAGGGCACTGAAGCAAAGGACACAGGACAGTACCTGTCAGAGGTTCTCAGATGAATTTCATTCTGCCTGGCCATCCACAGAATACCACAGCCACTTTCCCTGGCATCTGACATTAGGAGTGCCAAGGGTGCTTTCAGCCAAGCTCTGCTGAACCAAATTCAGGAGACCTCAAATAGCACAAGTCCAGATATAATAAGTTCTGAAAATCCTTCCTGAGGCAAAAGTCATTCTCCTGAGATCCACTGAGGTGGCTGACAGCACCCCAACTTGGCCTTTGTTCATCACCTCCAGGGTCGCAGATTGAGCCTCTGCTGCAGCCTCTTTACCTGACATCCCACCCGCACCCCCAAACTCAACACAAGCTCTTTAGGACATCCTCTCTGTTGCACCGTTTTCCCCACAACTCGTAGCTGTACTAAAATTTCCTTCCAGCATGGACTGTGCTCAACTCAGTGTCGTCTTCACCACTATTCCCATGCTCCACCCCACCCAGCCTGCTGGGTTGAGCCTATCCTAAATCTCCATACCACCCTCGCCCACTTCACCCTGCCCCAGGGTCTTCTTGGTCACATCACTGCTCACTTGCAAAGGCCAAAGCCTAAAGCCTGCGAGTCCATACCACTCTTTTTGGCCTTTAGTCACATATGATACACCTTTGACATACCTCTTAGAGTCTAAAATGTTGGATAATAAAAGATGTCATGAAGGCATATTTTCTGCTCCTCCTGCTTTTTAATTCCTCCTTCTTGCCCTGCTTCTCAGATGGAGACTGAATAGGGAGGTACCAAACTGATCTGGAGAAGATGAACTAGATGGACTTCGATTATGGAGCCTGGCCTCAATAAGGAAGAATTGGAATCCCACCCTACCCATCTAGCTGTGACAACCAGTACTAAGCTTTAAGCATCTAAAACAAGGACAGTTATGAAAATATCAACCTTTTGTTGTGAGAGGGAGATCAAACTAGATAATGGATGTGAAAGCATTTTGCCAACTGTAAACTATTTAAAACAAAAAATCATGTTAACAGTCATTGTAGTGATTCTTTTCAAAGGGAAACAGCCGAGACCTTGAATGAATGGAAAAGTCAGTAGTCTTCCACCTCCTGCCTCCTTCTCCCAGGCCCCAGGCCCCAAAGCTCCATACTTGCTGCCTTCTATCAGATCCAAATCCCCCACTCCTGCCTCACCTCAGATTTCCTCACACTACCCTTCTGGCACCAGTGGAAACTTCTCACGTAACTGTTAATCTCATTATCAGATTAGAGGAATTCACAATAAGGCATGAATGAGGATTAATTCTTCTGGAATATATTTACATTTTAAAAGAGTTTGTTAATTAAAACAATTTCATATTGAGGGAATGATCTATAGAGAGAAGAGGGAAATTTATTTTTATGTAGTTTAGATTTATTTTTTCAGATTTTAAATTACTAAGGCTATAATCAGCAGAGATATACTCACATTTTTACCAAAAATATGTACAAAAATGTTCATAGATACACTATTCATAATAGCCTCAAACCAGAAACAGTCTGAATGCCCTTCAGCAGTAGAATGGATAAATTGTGATCTATTCACATATGGAACACTACAGAGCAAGGAGAATGAACTAAAACTTTATGCAACAATACGGATGAATCTCACAAACACAATGGTGAGTAAAGGAAGCCAGGCACAAATGAGAACACACTATGTGATTCTGTTTATATAAAGTTCAGAATCAGACAAAATGAATCTACGATGTTGGAAGTCAGGATATTGTTTTTTACCTGTTGCGGGGGAGTGGTAAGAATGACCAAGAGGGAAGCACAAAAGCAACTTTGGGCTGGTAATAATGTTCTGTTCCTTGATCTGGGTGCTGGTTACACAGGTGTGTCGATTTTGTGAAAATTCATTGAGCTGTAAACTTACATGCTTTTCTGCATGCGTGTTATACTTTAAAAGTTTACTAAAATTAGCAACACATGTTTATTGCAGAAAAATCTAGAAAAAGGGAAATATACAGTGTTAAAGAATAGTTTTCAAAATAAGGTAAAATTATGACTCATATAAATATAAAATAAACACATATCAAAGATTTTTATTTAATTCATTAATTAATGAGGGAACCAGTAAGATGTTATAGCCGGTTCAGATGGATGTGATTTATGGAGACTTGTGTAATCTACCAGACAAAATTCATTTGCATTGACATGAACAGGAATCATTGGTGTAGCTATGGACAGGAAACATTTGCATTACTATCAATTTTGTACATAACCTCTTTCTCTATTAGTTCTAAAATAGTCTAATCAAAGACAATGAAAGCAAGGCTGGCTGGTTAGCTCAGTTGGTTACAGTGTGGTGCTGATAACACCAAGGTCTGGGAGTTGATCAATGTACTGGCCAGCCAAAAAAAAAAAAAAAAGACAATGAGAAGAGAAATGAATGGATAAGCTGGTCAGGACACCCACTAAATCTCAAAGACTCTCATAATTTTTCTTACAATAGATTAAATCAAAACAACCTGTAATCCTTCTATTCAGGGATAACCTATATATACACAATTTAATGCCATATTTTTTAATATCATGGAAGAATTGTCTCATATCTGTAGCAAAATTCATTTAACTAAAATTTAAAAACAATTTAACTGTCTTTATACTGAGTACAGATTTTTTTTTTCCCTTTGTTCCAGAAAGCCTCTGTTCACATTTCTGGTTATTTCTTTAGCATATTTTCTTAGAAAGAGCAGGTCTGGATCAGAAGATATGATCGTTTTTAAGACTTTTGGTACATATTGCAAAATACAGGAATACTTTGGAGTGCATGGTTGGTTTGGAGGTGGGAGGAAGAAAAAATCTGGGCTACTTGCATATTCCAGGAATTCCTTCAACCTGTAAGACTTCCAGAAGTAGAAAATATGTTTACAGTCTTGCAGCAACTCACCATCTGCCTTCTTCCCTCCCTTTGATTTTGGACTTTGAGTAAAAACGCAGTCCTTGCCTGAGGAGAAAGTGTGGGTTGGCAAGGCAAACCACAAAAATCTCAAATTCAAACCAGATCCAGAGCTACAAGAGGTCTTCCTGCTGCACTGATGGCTTCATCTGTAGTAGGTTATAAATCCCTGAGAAAGAAAGAAATAAATCCCTAAGGAATTTTCCAGGACCTAACTTAGGCCCCACTTCCTCCATGGGACTTCCTTTGTTTACATGTATTTTCTGATCTGTTTTGCCAGTCTTGATATAAGCTGTTCCGTAAGCCACATGTACCTAACCATGAGACCTAACTTATTCAATTATTCAATAGTATTTTGCAGTTGCTTACTATATGCCAGGCACTGTGGTAGACTAGGCCTGGGGTAAGTGGTGAGCAAAGCAGACTTGTCCCTGTCCTTGGGTTCAGAAAGTATGGTTACCATATAATATATAGAATATAAAGAATATCATACATTTTGATGTCGGGATACTTAATATTTTGTTGTATTGGTAGGTAGGTCCCTTTCCAAATGCATAAGTTGCTCTTTGAAGGCAGGGGCCATATCTTCACATCTCTACATCCTCCAAAGTGCTAGCATTTAATAAGCACCCGGTAGAGGGCAACCCAGTAGAAAACATTAGCTCCTCATGTCCACACGGACAAAGTTTTCCTTCCAGCCCCTCAATTACTCATGGAATCTCTGTGGGAATAGGTAACAAATGATTGGAAAATAAATAATTGATTTAAGTGATCATTTTACAATTTATGTCATCACCAGTAGGTGGCACCATCAATTTTAAAATTATATTTTATATTTTATGTTTTACATTGTTATAATACTTTCAAATTGTATAATTTATGTTTTATGTTATAATACTTTCAAATTTCAATAGATGTTTATTGAGCTCCTTCTATGTGGAAACTGCTCAGTTGGTCACCACTAACATACAGAGTGAAAATAAAAGTACTACAGATACACTTTATCTTACTTCCTGTTCCAGTAATACCCTAAAAGACACATATTTCCACTTTCAGATTTTATCCCTGTTTTTAAAAATAACATCTAAATATTGAATGACATCTCAAAAACAACAGTTTTTCAGTTTGGTTTGTGTGTGCATGTGTGTGTATTTTAACCCAGCCTAATACTTTATTTTAAAAGGGGAAGAGGGATACAAAGTTAAATAAAAGGCAAATCAGAAAAATCTGGATGGAAGGGCCAGCCCGTGGCTCACTTGGGAGAGTGCGGTGCTGATAACACCAAGGCTATGGGTTCGGATCCCATATAGGGATGGCCGGTTAGCTCCCTAGCTGAGCATGGTGCTAACAACATCAAGCCAAGGGTTAAGATCCCCTTACCGGTCATCTTTTAAAAAAAAAAGGAAAATCTGGATGAGGTTGGGGGGGGCATCTATCAGCAGAGTTTAATCCAAGTTGGCTTTCTAGTTAACACAATTTACCATTTCTCAGTGAAAGGAACATTCTTTCCTTTTGGAAGATAACAGAAGTGTGGACCAGGCATAGCAGAATTATTTCAACAGCTTCCAAGGCTGCACAGTCCCATCTGGAGATAATAAAAGGTCTCATTCTTGTGTGTTTGTTTCAAGAGGTTTGTTCTCTGGAATGACCTGAGGTTGCAAACTGTAGATCATTACCAGCTGAAGAAGGTTCCCACTTTAGTGCTACTCAGGAAGTCTCTAGGCCCCAGGAGAACTCCTCTGATGTCTCAGAGTAGAAAGAGGCCCCTCTGCCCTTCCTAAACACATTGCCTTCTCCATAGGCTGAGGGCAGAAAAGGGACAAAAAGAAAGAAAAAGGGAGGGGAGCAGTAGGGAAATGGAATTGCAGTATTTGCATCAAGCACCATATAATCATCACTGATTTATCCACCTATTGATGAGAGAAAGGGAACTTTTGGCCAAGTCTGTGACTCTTTTTAGGGGCTGGTCAGTTAGCTCAGTTGGTTAGAGCATGGTGTTGATAACACCAAGGTCCAGGGTTCGATCCTTGTACTGGTCAGCTGACAAAAAATAAAAATAAGAATGTGGCTCTTTTTAGTGAACTTCCTGTAAGTGCAACAAATGGCATTAGGGATTTGGGGACATGCAAAGGTGAGCGTACAAAGTTTTTGCCATCCAGGAGCTTCTAGTCTAGTAAACCATAATACCTAGTATCTTGTGTGGTAGTGGCTAGAGTGTGGGCTCTGGAGGCAGACTGCCTCTGTTCATTTGAACCCTGACTCCACCACTTATGCACACTTGAGTAAGTTACTTAACCTCTCCATGCCTCAGTTTCCTAACCTGCAAAATGGGGATAATAGTATCCCTCATAAAATCATTAGGACAATTAAATGAGGTAATGGATTAAGATTTCAACAAAGGGTCTCATTTTATTAGGAAGCCACCGAAGGTTTTTGAGCAAGGAAGTGGCGTGCTCACAACCATGCTTCTAGAACTGGGTTGGCAACCAGGTGTGACATATGTCAGAAGGAAGAGAGATGGGTATAATAGCAATAGTTACCAGTTGCTGAGTTCCTACCAGTGCCCAGCACTGTAGTGATCCCTTCGTATGGTGAGAGTAATGAAGACAAATGTGGGGGTAACTGAGAGAGAAGAGATATGAGATATTAACTGAACTTGACGTGGATTGCAGGTGGAGGACAAGACAAAGGAAGGAGTCTCTGGCTTGGATGGGTGAGGAGATGAAAGTAGGACATGGCAGGTTTAAGGTAAGAAACCTTAAACCTACTTAACATGATTTACCACTTCTCAACCTTTTGGAAGATAACAGAAGTGTGGACCAGGCATAGCAGAATTATTTCAACAGCTTCCGATGAGTTCATTTGCTGACATATTGAATTTAAAGTAGTGAGCAGTGACGTTCAGAAGGCAACTAGAAATGTGGACCCTGAGAGAAAAGCTCAGGGCTAGAAAGATGTTAAGATGCCCTGCAAGATTCTGCCAATTCATGGATCAAATGAGCAAGAGAGAGCAGAGAGAGGGTCAAAACATGACCAAGGATGACCTTGATCATGACACCTGTACTGGGGAAGGGAGAAGGAAGTGAAGCCAGAGGAGAAACAGTCGATGAGAGGAAAGGCTCAGAAGAGCAGCGGATGCAGAAGAAAGAGACAATTTCAAGAAAGAGGAGGAGGTCCTCCATTTCAAATGCTACAGAGGAGATAAGAACAAAGAATGAGGAAAGGAATCATTAGATGTTGTGGCAACTAAATGGCCACTGGTGATCATTCAAAGAGCAGCTTTAGTGGAGTAAGGAGACAAGAAGCAGGGTATCGGACCAGGATGGAGAGAGCAGTTTCTGAAGCTAGGCCAACCTGGATTTAAATCCAAGTTTTCCTGCTTATTAACCTCAGGAAGTGACACTGCAGGAAGGGAAATATGATCCTCCTTTACACTCCCCTGAAAAACATAAAAATTCCCTATCTTCCTTTAATGTTTTTAGAAATTCAAAATAAATTTTAAATGAAGTAAAGCAATGAGGCAAAGTTAAGTTTTGATTTCAAACCATGAGCCCTTCCTACCCTGCCAGATGAGAATCTCTATGATACTTAGTTCAATGCCATGAAAGATCGCTCAGGCTCAGGGAGGGGCAGTTGTGGCTGGACACAGTGGCTTTGCAGCATAACCAATTCATCTAATTTCACTATCACCTTGACAAACTGGTGACAGGAGCAGAGAAATTAGATGATGTGTCTTATCTAGAGTTTGGATTGGCAAGCCTGGCTGCATGGGGCAGGGGTGATAAAACCGGAGATGCTGGTCAAAGCCTTGCTAAATAGTTCCCTATGGAGCCCAGGCTCAGAAAGGGCCATCCAGCCCTGTATATGTGTCTTAGGGTTCTATAACAAAGGTGGCTTAAGACAACAGAAAGTTATATTCACCGTTCTGGAGTCTGGAAGTCCAAAACCGAGGTGTTGGCAATGTTGGTTTCTTCTGAGGTTTCCGGGGGAGAATCAGTTCCATGCCCTTTTCCAGCTTCTGGTGATGACTGGCAATCACTGGTGCTCCTTGGCCTGTAGGTGCATCCCTCCAATCTCTCTTTCCATCTTCACACGTTGTTCTCTGTGTGTCTCTGTGTCTTCATGTAGCACCAGTCATATTGGATTAAGGACCCAACGTACTCCAGAATGACCACATCTTAACTAATTACATCTGCAATGACACCATTTTCAAATAAGGTCACATTCTGAGGTTCTGAGGGTTAGGACTTCAACATATCTTTTGGGGTGGGGGACACAATTCACCTATAATGGCTTTGATGGCAAGAAAGAGAGTCAAATGAGGTAGAGGGAGAGGGGGAGAAATGGGGTCTGGTCAGACTGACAAAGGGCTCAGTGGAATTTCTGAACACTAGGGAATGGTGGAGGTGCCTTTGGCCTCAAATGGGTCTGACTATATTGGTTCATACAGATTTAATTATGCCTCTAGCTTTAGATCACCATTTTTTAGCCATCAGGAATTGGCTTGGATGTGTGAGTTAGATGCTTTACTAAAGCTCCAGTGTAGATGGACCCTGTCCTCTGCAGAGGCTTCGGGCTGCCAATCTGGTTGGAAGTGAGAGGTTAGGGGATTTCTCCTAGAGTTATGTTTTATGGCAAACTCATCATGTTTACATGGTTTATTCTTATTTGGGATGACATAGTGTTAGGGGGACTGTTGGAGGTTAGGGGGCAAGACCCCCAACCAACACTCGAACTTCCACTTGTCTCTAGCTTATCCTTTTACTTTGCTGACCTTACAAGATCTGTATTAACTCAAACCTGTTAGTTGGAAATTGAACCAAGGCTATGTGATATCCATGCTCATAGGCTCACTTGCTGGCTTCATGCTTAACAACAGAGAGAGGGCAGTGCGTGAACTAACTTTTGTAGTATAGTAGTTCAGGCATTTTAGGGTGTTGCTATGGTTTGAATATGTCTCCCAAAATTTCATGTGTTGGAAACTTAATTACCATTGTAACAGTATTAAAAGGTGGGGCCTTTAAAAAGTGATCAGGTCAGGAAGGCTCTGCTCTCATAAATGGATTAATACCATTATTGAGGGAGTAGGTTATTTCTCACAGGAGTGGCCTCCCAATAAAAGGTTAAGTTTGGCCCCATTTCTCTCTCTGTCTCCTGTGCTCACTTCTGCCTTCTGCCATGGGATGACCCTTGCCAGATGCTGGTGCCATGCTCTTGGACTTCCCAGCCTCCAAAACCATAAGCCAAATAAACATCTGTTCTTTGTAAATTACCCAGTCTATGGCATTCTGTTATAGCAGCAGAAAATGGACTGAGACAGGCAACCTATAGCAGCAGCAGTCTTGCATAATGATGAAGGACACAGACCTTTGCTCCTTGGAAGAGCCGATAAGAAACTATACAAAACATAACAACACAATCTACATACAGCACAGGTTGTACGACTCACACAAACAAAAAGATACACTAAATTAAATACAGTATAATTGTTGTTTCTGGGTAGAGGAAGGAGAATAAGAGGAGGGACAAATAAAATGAGATCAATAGATAGATGCTAAAACAAGAGAGGGGCCTTGAAGAAACTGATGAGGAGAGGATATCATGGGCTGAGGAGTATGATTAATTCAATCTCCTATACCTGAAGTTTAAAAAAAAAACAAAGAAAAAATAGCCAGAATGTCTGTGTTAAAACTGTGAATCCAGGGCCGGCCCTGTGGCTCAGTCGGGTGAGCGCGGTGCTGTTAGCACCGAGGCCGCGGGTTCGGATCCTATATAGGGATGGCCGGTGCGCTCACTGGCTGACTGTGGTGCACCACACCATGCCGAGGGTTGTGATCCCCTTACCTGTCAAAAAAAACCCCAAAACAACAACAAAAAACTGTGAATCTACTGCTCGCTAGCTGTTTGTAAGTTAGCCAACCACTCTAGCCCTCAGCTCATCACCTATAAAATGGAAATAATACCTGCTGCGTGGGATTGTTGAGAATGAAATGAGTCTGAATGTGGAAAGTGCTTAGAAGAGCACCTGGTATACAGTGAGCACTCAGCTGTAGGGTTACTGTGAGAATTAACTAAGATAATCCATATAAAGTGCTTAGCACATGCCTGGTTCACAGTGTTCAATAGATGTTAGTTAGCTGGCTGTTGTCCTATTCATCATCATTGTTATTACCATCATTTCTTTACATGCTAACCCCATTCCTTTAGTCGCTTACAGAGAAATGGCTGGAGACAGTGTTGCACAATGGAAAGACAATGGTTTCTCCTATACTAATTCCACCTCCATTATTTCCTTTTGTGTGATCTTGGGAAAATCACTTCTTTCAGCATTGTTTTCCACAAGTAAGCCTTTCATACCCATTGCCAGAATTAAATCACACCTTTGGCCCATCACTCTTTTGGAGGCTCTAGTGCTGGAACCCCACACTTACTCTGTTAGTTGTTGTGACAGCACCTAAAGCAAAGGCAAGGGCCTGGCCCTCAGGGAGGTCCTAGTGAAATGGCCAGACCCCTTAGGCATAGCACACCCTGTACCTACACAAGCCCCATCAGTGCATCTTACATTTGTAGCCCCAATGTGGGGTCATTGGGGACCATCAATGCCATATGGAAGCAGAGGCCCAAACCAAGATGGGATAATCTGGGTCACCCACCATTGTCTCAGGAATTCTACTTGTCTTGTTCTGACTTTTGGTTTTCTGTTTTGTGTCAGAGTTAATGTAGGACTTGCTTTGTGTCAGGTGTACTGTTTCACATGTATTCTATCATTTAAACTCATAACTCTGTGAGGAAACAACTGCTATTTCCTCCCATTTTATGGATGAGGACACTGAGGCATGGGGTTGTTGAATAATTTTTACTAGGTTACACAACTAGTAGGTGGCTAAGCCCGTAGCCAAATGCAAGCAGCCTATCAGCAGAATACTTGCTGTTATACTGCCTCTTGGAAATTCCCAGGGAGTTTGGCAGTTTGGGTCAATGAAATGAAAACTAGACATAATCTTTGATCCAACAATTTCACTTTAATGAATTTATCTGATAGATCTGTTTGACTCACTGCTTGAATTGCTTATAATGGCAAAAGAAAAAAATGTAAGTATCCATCTGCAGGAGACTGGTTAAGTAATTTATGCTATATTATTGCAATGGGGTAATGCAGACTCATGAAAAAGAATAATGCAGATGTATATGCATTAATATTAAACTATCCTCAAGATATATTCTTATGTTAAAAAAACAGATTGCAAAACTGTGTATATTTCAAAAGACTGCAAAATAGTGCATATAGCATGCTATCGTTAATACTTCTTAAAAAGAGATGGAGACATACAAATACTCTTGAAGTTGTAATCTACAACAAATATCCCTAGAAGCATATACAAGAAACTGGAATAGTGGTGGTCTCTGATGAACAGAACTGGAAGGATGAAGAACATCCAGGAGAAGCAAAATTACCTTACAGCCTTTTGTACAGTTATATATTTGAAATCATAAATATTTATTGCCCTTTCAAAAATTATTTCAGTTTTATTTATTTTTTCAAAATAAACTTTAATGTGTATATTTAAGGTTTACAACATGATGTTTATGGGATACATATAGATAGTAAACTGGTACTATAGTGAAGTAAATTAACCTATCATCTCACATAGTTACTTTTTTGTGTGTGACAAGAGCAGCTAAAGTCTTATCTAAGCAAAAATTTCTAATACAGTACAATTTTATTAACTATAGCCTTCATGTTGTATGTTAGATCTCTAGACTTGTTCATCCTACATATCTGCTACTTTGTATCCTTTGACCTACATCTCCCCATTCCCCCCCACACTGTCCTCTTATGCTAGTGAGTTTTTTTAATTGCATTTTAGACAAAACCTATAAGATCCTTATTTGTTTTTGTTGTTTATGTCTGCATATATACACATGTAAGCTGTATGTTATGTCTACATGTTCATGTCTGTATGTGTGTTTGTATTATCTACATGGTACCAAATTGGCTTATAATTAATGCATGCTCATTAAATAAGTATACTTTTCAAGTTCACATGATTTTAATTTTCTAAAGTTTTGATAAAATAAATATATCTCCAAAATTTGATTTAAACCTTTTACCTAAATTTGGCTCAAGGTCAATATGCCTCCTCTTTATCTCAGCTCTGCCTCCTGGCCATGCTGGGAGAAACAATATCTTCTAGACATTATCTTTGCTCTACATGGCCTTTCTGGATTCCACATGGCCCTAAATGCCATGTGGAAAACTGGGACCCAGGATGGCTAGTGAAAGGGGACGTATGCCCAATATCTCATAGGCCCTAGTTAACATTATCTGATAAGGGTATAGATTTATACACCAAGTTTTTGGCTGGAAAACCATAAATATGTATTTGGTAAAAATAGCTGAGACCCAAACAGGGCTTTGTGTAATCTGCTCTGACAAATGGACTCCTATTTACTAACCTGAATGTATAAAAATGTTCTTATCAACATACATCATTGACTGGGTTTACTAATCAACAGGATTACATTTGTCTTTTCTAGAGGTCTTTTAAGTTGTGCATGATATCTTGTGCTCTCTCCCTTTGAAATCCTTTGTCACTTTGGTTTTTGTAGCAATTTGTGATCTTATTCAACTAAATGTTTTAAGCCTTTTGTTATTTGACAAACTTTCCAAAACTAAATCCTGAGAGCTCAACCTTTTGACTTAAGTTAACTTTGAGGAGTTCCAAGGGCCCTGCAGCTTCTCAAAGGATATATAAAAGATGTATCAAAACTAATTAGCTTATTTAATAAATTAGACTATATGGGAAAGCATTGTCAGTACTGAGATGCTATTAATATGTGTTCTAAAATCTTATAAGGTTCTTAAATATCTGTGTCTTGATATAAATGCTACCGGTCATAATCTTGGTTCAATTATAATTTTAAAATGTTATGTCTTCAAATATTTCATGAAAAAACTCTAATAAGTACAGTTTTCTGACTAACTTTGATTTCATACCTTTAAACTAAATTTCCAAAATTCTAATGAAAAAATTGATGGGTTTGTGAAATTGCTCACCAAGGTCAAAACAACAAAAGTTAATTAATGAACTGATTAAAAAGAATTATGGGTTTTTACAATTTCCTTATTTTGAAACACCACTGCTTGTTCTCTTAATGTTTTGTTTTCCAAATTTAAGAAAACTCTCTCCCTTAAGCTATCTATAACTAACAGCAACTTGGTAAAATATAATTTAAAACAGAGATAAAAGTATTTGTTTTCTCCCTATTTGATCCCCCCCAAATTTAATAACTTTAAGTATCCTTATGATTATTATGACAATGTGGTTATTTTTATAAGTTCAATGAAAATTAACTCTCTCTCTTTATAACAGGATATAATTTAAAACTTTGGTTATAAGATAGCATGTCTCTTCTAAGTTCATGACCCATCTTCACGTTGCCTTAATTTGGCCTAACTGCTGCTTCATCTTTCTGCTTCATCTTTCCCCCCAACATGGGACAGGACAGCCACCTGGGAATGAGCCTTCCCAGTGCCAAGGGATCTATACAAAGAAAAGTAAGACTTTTTCAATCAAAATATTGATCATTAATGCTATTATGAGGAATGCCTTGACCGTAAAGGGGGAAATAATATCTTGTCTACAAAAGCAGTTCTCTAAATTTTCTCGGCCTTAAGGAGGGTGTTTGTAACTTGGATGAGACATCCTGTTCCTAAACAAAAGACTTGTAATTGATCAAAAAATTTTTTACAAAGATTAGATGATTTGAAAGCAGCCCTGTCCTGGACAGCTGAACATCAACAAGCTCTCTGGACTCAAAATCAACTATTATACAGAGCAGAATCCCATTCCAGAGTTTCAACAACTAGTAATTACACCCCAACTCACAGCACCTGAAATGATGCCGCAGCAACTGCCCTAGAGACCATGACATCATCAGTCCTCCCCTGAAATAAAAGGACTTGCCATGCTAAATGATACTAACTTTGCTTTAACAAAATGCTTTTGTCTTAACTGTGAAAACCTGATCTATAGCTTTTGCTTTTTCTTTAAATTAAATAAATAAAATGGGGGAGGTGTAGAGAGCACTAACATTTATAAAGCAAATGTATTTCACAGGGCCTATTTTCCAAAGCCCTGTAGTCTTAGGTTTAGCCTAACCTTTTGGAATTACATATAGAAATGTTAACTTTGCAAAAGACAGGAAGCTTCCTCAGGCTAAAGTCTTTGTAACACAGCAAAGTTGCTGGCTCAAGGACAGATGTCCTTGGTTAACCTACTGATTGATATGTAAAATACTGGGGAAATTGCTGTAGGGAAAAACAGTGTTTGCTAAGATCAAGCTTCTATTGGTGGATCGACTCAACCTTTTGCAAACTGCATTAAGGAATGTAACTTTGTTATTTCACTGATGTTTCCAGCCTCTGTTGTTAAACTATACTTAGTCATAACACCACTTATGTTCCTTTTCCATAACTTCCTGGTCGGGAGAATAAATGCAGGGAGAGAACCCCAGTTCGTGGTTAATTTCCAAAGGAAGGAATACCTCTCTCTTGAGGGTTCTAGGAAATTAACCCCTTTGGGGTCTCTCACTGCTTGGAAGAAATGGGCTTTGAGTAATCCTTTTTGCGGCTCCATCACCCATGGGAAGAGAGGTGATAAATCCATGTGAGGCAAAGCAACAGGTTTGTTTGAGATCAAGGTTTCCTGAGGCATGGGCTTTTTAGTGCTAAGACTGAGACAGTTTTAGGCAGACTGGATGGTTGGTCACCCTAGTAGGGCAACTATCAACCTTTCAGGTAGCAATCACTCCATCAGCTTGGGTCCAGGAGTAAGGGTAATTCCAAGCAGAGCCCCATCTGAACCAGAGCCAGAACTTTTAAACAACTTGCCTGTGGACACACTGCTAGTAAGGATCACGGATGGATTCCAGACCACATCTGTCTGACTTCAGAGTCCACAGTCTAGTGCTTCACTCCACCCAGGTGTAGGTCATCTTTATTGCAGATTATCTTTCTTTTTTTGGTGCACTTTATTTATTCTGGACTTAGGCACAGGATACAGGTATCTTTAATTTTGTTTCAACTTTGGAGAATCTGGTCCGCAGGGGTAGCGAGAGCAACAACTTTCCTAAATTCATTATATGACATTCATTTACAAACACTGGGTGTTGTGAGCCATACAGCAATGAAGAAATGCTATGATTTCTTCTCTCAAGAAACATATAAAGAGAGGTAGACATATTCATAGCTAACTATATCACAACGCTAGAAGCTAAGTGTTATTAAAACATTTTATATACATTTTCGTACTTTGCAAATTTACTGCAATAAGCACATTTTAGTTTTTTTTATTTCAAAAGCCTTTATTTTAGAAAATAACAATTAAAAACAGTTAAAGTATGTTTATTCTTCAGATTACCAATTCTCAGTGCAATTGTAATAATAATACCTATAGAAAGTATATTAATGCTTCTTTTTTCTGAAGGTCAGTACCATTTATTCAAAAATGATACTACACCTGCACTTGACCTCCATAGGATGGGAGCTTTAAGATTTCATTCAATTGTGCTGACATACCTCCCATTTGTGAAGCTACACGACTATGCCAATTGTCTGGTTAGGGCTATTGTCGGATTCCTGCCATCGTAGCCATTGTATTACTAAAGAAATTCATAACTAAAGCCAAAATGTTTCGTTATTTTAATTATATTAAGTTTCCATTTGTATTGTCAGGGCTAGGGCTCAGACCCTTCAAACTCATTGTATGGACCTGGTCACAGACCCCTCACATGCCAGGCTGGGTCACCAGACCCCTCACACACAGGTCAATGTTAGATAATTGGGAAAGATCCCGGGAGCTGCTGGCAGATGACACAAGCTCAGTTCTCAGCAGCAGCAGCAGCAGCTTACAGGTCCAGCAGCTTACAGGTCCCGCAAGTGGTGGCAGCCTCATGGAGGGTCTCGGGGGCACTGGCAGCAATGGCTTGCAGCAACAGCCTCCAGCAGCAGCAGCGGTGGTGATCTCCCCATGTCCCCCCCTCCAGGGGCACCCCCCAGGGGTGGGGTGCCCCCTGGATCAGAACAGAACCACTCATCCTTTATATTAAGTCATAACCCAGGACACTTGGGCGCACATGCGCAATTACATTAGACAATAACCAAGGAACGCGTGGGCACACGTGCATATTTACATCAAATGCTCAGCAAGATTCTGAACATCTTAGGGGCCCTGACCATTTTCCTATATTTTCCCAAAACCATTGTATTCATGGTTCCTCATTTGCCCTGTGTGACCAATGGACCAAGCCTGCATGCTCACTGAGCAGGATTCTCTGCCATGGATCAATGCTAGCTAACTAGTCCAAGGGAGGATAGTCTTTGTTAAGTGGAGGAATGAAGTGCCCATCCCTCCCTAGGGATCCTTTCCACTGATCTAAAGGCATTGGAGTAAAGCCTTATCCAGAAAGAGGTGGTGACCAGGCATGCAGCAGAAGTAATTTGAAGCCCAAGACCTTGAAGATAACTGGGCTTTCTTGCCAGCCCCAGACAAAAAGTGTGGCTTCTGGGGAAAGCACCACTGTCCTGCTGTCTGCAGCTGGGCAGCATCCAGGACTGCAGTGAGTTTCAGTCTCCAAGTACAGTCAATGGTACCAGCTGAGCTGGTGGCTTGAGCAGAAGTTAAGCAGCAAATGTGTGCATGTTCGAACTGTTTGTGGAATGGATGTAGCAATGAGCAAACGTGCAAAACTTACTGCTTTGAGATGATTTGTAACAGCTGTGCTCCCTACAGAACAGGTTTTCCTCATTGCCTGGATCTGGGATCATCTCCTGGGTCCTGCCTGTTAGAATGCTGAGTGTCCATGGAGAGTTTGAGATGAGGAGGGAGGGGGTTGTCTCCCAGCTCAGACTGGTGCAGAAGATCATGCAAGTTAAACCTCCCTAGCCGAGATGAAGCAGTGCAGAGGGCCAGGGTGTCTGTCAGCTCCAGGTGAGAGGCTTCCCCCAGCTTTAGGTAAATGTGCGTCTGCTAAGCAAGCCAGACACGGACTTGAGTGTCATCAACAACTTGTGCTTGTGACATCTTTGCCCAAGAGCAACACCAATTGAACTTTTAGGTTCTTCATAATATGGAAGGAAAGATACTGACTGAGCCACTTCTTCAAGCTTCAAGACATCTCATGTATACAAAGGGTCTTCAAAAAATTCATGGAAAGATTTGTATTATTTTTTAAATTCTATTTTCCACAAACTTTTTGAAGTACCCTTGTGTCATACATATATGACATATATATATATATATTCTATTATAATAATATATCCTATCATCACATTATTACAGTACAGTGTAATAGGAGTGTCTAGATAGGCTGCATTAACACATAAACCCTAAAAAATTATTGACTTAATATGATAAAAGTTTATATTGTGCATCAAAATCCAATGTAGGTGGGGGGCACTCTTCCTGGATGACTCCTCTGAGTGGTGACTGAGGATCTGGGCTTCTTTCATCTTAAAATGCCATCATCTTCAGCATTTGGCCTCAACAGTTGCCACAGAGGAAGAAGCGAGTATGTACAAAACCAGACAGTGGGATTTGTGGCTAGATCTGCAAGCACTGCCCATTACTACTGCCAAATCCCATTAGCCAGAACCCAATCACATGGCTCCATGCTAACTGCAAGAGAGGCTGGGAAATACTGTCTTTTTGTGTGCCGGGAAGAGAAAATGAAATTGATGAGTGTATTAGTCCATTTCTGTTGCTTATAATAAAATACCTGGAACTGGGTAATTTATAAGAAAATGAAATTTATTGCTTACAGTTTTGAAGTCTGGGAAGTCAAAGTCCAGGGAACACATCCGGTGAAGGCCTTGCTGGTGGCAACAGTGACCCAGGGGCCTTACATAGCAGAATGACAGAGCAGAGAGAGAGCATCTCCTTTTAGAGGCCTCAGAACCACGCCCATGAACTAGGGCATGGTCCTTACGATCTAGTCACTTCTTCAAGGCCCCACCTTACAATTTCTGTAATAGGATTTCCCGCCCTCCTTCACAGTGGGGATCAAGCTTCTAACAGAAAACTTGGGGGACACAATTCAATCCATATCAATGAGTATTAGCCAGTGTTTGCTACAAGATCCTCCACGTTGGAATTATTATCTAGTACTTCTAATCATGCTTTGCATTTGATGCTATCTAGGCTTCAAATAGGTTGCCTTGCAGCATATTCTGTGACATCCACATGCAGCATCCCCTTCCTCACAACACGACTCTGAATTGTCAGGACAGGTTTTTTCACCCACATTTTATAGATAGGACCCTGAGACCTGGAGAAGTTATATGGCTTGTACAAAGTCACACACTACTAAGTAACAGAGCTTTTCTTCTCTCGCTCTCAGGTTAGTGGTCTCTCCACTGTACCACACTGTCTTCCTCAGGAGATCAAACTAGATGCACAGAACTCAGTATACAAACTCAAATATATAAGAAATATATCTTTATTCCTCTGTAAATCAACCTAATTTATATTTCAAACCCTCACTCTATGTTGGACAGTGTCAGCGATGACTTCTATCATTTTGGTATTTCTCTACCTCTAAAGTTGTGTGTAAGTTTGGGGTGAGACAGAGGTAGGGTGGAGGGGATGGTGGTTAGGTAGTGCCAAAGTACTGGGAAGTCCATGTCCCTCAAATCAGCTGTCTGAGGAGGCTTTGACCAAGATGTGCACAATTCCTTCTAGTCTCCCTTTATTGATCCTGACGCATCTGTGCCTCTTTCCTGTCCACATGGCCCATTCGCGTCCAGCAGCTGCTGCTACTTTGAGGCCGCTCAGGGTCTGGGGAGTTCTGTAGGCCCACATCACACAGCCATTCTTCCCCCAAGCTTGCTGCCTCCCTGAGGGAGAGGGGTAGGGGAGTAAGGAAGGACCTACCAACGCCTTTGCCCTCTCACTTTCCAGTTCCCTTTCCTCCCACCTGGCAGAGGGAAGCGTTTCCAGTCTTCCAGGGAAGCCCCTTTCCTCCTCACACCTTTTTCTGCCAAATACTTCGGCTGTTCTCCAAACCCTCTCTAGCCCTCTGCAAGTTCTTATAACACAAAACAACTCACAGAAGTTGTATTGTTCTTGTTTTGCTTTTGATCCTGTCACATCACTTCCCCACCTTGAAGTAATGTGACGAGGGCCTGCTGTCCAGGACATGTAGGCACAGGGGGCATGGGGGGCGGCGGTGGATGGTAGGGGAATACCAAGAAAAAAAACCCCATTTCTTGATCATATGTGTATTGCATTAACTTCAGCTACTCATGAGGTGAGTATCGTTCTGTTGTTCTGGAACTAGCAGCGAGGGGAGAGGCATTGATGGGAGTTCTTGCATTTGGGAACCAGTAGGTTAGGCCCCTTCCTGCCTGGTGGTTCTTTAAATGTACCATCGCCATCCACCCACCTGAACCCCGATGGCTGTACCCCTGATGGCTTGATCCTACAATCTTGGTGATCGAGTTTTCAGTTAAGAATCCTAGTCTTCTCATAAAAAACCCCACAGCTGTGAGAGTCTGTCCACAGACAATTTACTAGTCTTCTCTATGTGGAGAAGATGATGTGTTTCTCTGGCTATTCAAGTGTTTATCACTTCCCCTGCCTCAATTATGAGCACACACCCTAGAATAAATCTGTTCCTGGGGGAGGGGAGGATCTGTCGTTGTACAGTGCATCCACACTGATGAAGGGAACAGGAAGCCTTAAGATGGCTTAAGTGGAAAGATCACACACCACTTGTAAGAGCTAAAGGAACTCAGACCAAGTGACAGGCAAAGAGATACTATGTTAAAGCAAAACATTGTTTTAAAAAAATCTGACATGTACCAAGTTCTATCTACAAAATGGATTTTAAAATCATTACAAAACACACTAGGCTTTCAAAAGATGTTTGTTTTAAAGAGTACAGTTGGCTTTTGGTCAGAAAATGAAGTTTCGGTAAAGCACAGTAACAATTGTAGTGTAATTACTGGCCACAAAATACCAGGTGCCCGACCAAGCCTTTTGTATCCATTCAAGAGAGCCAAGCCAAGCAAAAATGCCCTGCCTAGCCATACCCAGAAGTTCAAAAGCTCAGCCTTTGTCACCAGGAAAGAATTAATTCAAAGAGCAAAGCCATTATTAGGCACAACCCGGCATTCTGTTGTAAACACCTTTTGTTAATACATGTTGAGAGCTGAACTTTCTCACATTTGAAAGAGTCTGCTTGAAAGAGTTTAAACCAAGACAAGTTCCAGGTTCTTTTCTTTTTTTAAGATTTCTGACATCATATCTGTGGGATCTGCACGGTGGGAATAGCTGGCCTTGGAGTACGACTGTTCCCCCAGCTATCATTTGACTTAAGGATTGTAGTATTCCCTGTTCTTTCAAGAATAGTTTGCTTTAGTATCAAGAGAATGACCTGAAGAGAAAAGGCACAGCATAGGAGTGTTACAGGGAAGAAAAATATAGAGACCTAAAGGTGCACTTCCTCATTATACGTGAGGAAGTTATTTCTTAGAAGCCTTGAGCTATAAAAAGCCCAAGTAAATTTGCTTAAGTTAATAAATTTTATTTAATCATGATGATAATGCCACAGTAAATGTTTTGTTTCCTCTCTTTTTATTGCTTCCTGTTAGTTACTGAGAGAAGAAATCCAATGTAACCTTTTTGTACTCTGAGAATGATGATGCTATCTCACTTGTGTTTCCTATGTGATTCACAATGTATGTCTGTGTGTATATAATTAATTGAATAAGAAAGTCTTGTTGTGTGGTTGCTGCAAACAGGTAAAAGGCTAAAGATGGGGCCCAGTGTTGTGAGAGCAAAATCCCATCATGAAAGCCCTTTGCTATGCTTTGGAACTGATAGCACTGGGAGGAAAAACAAACCTTCAGCTCTCAAAATGACCTGAAAAATCTGTGGTATGAACCTATTCTCCTTTCCTCACCTTAGGATTCCAATGAAGTTCTACAGTTCAGCTAAGGTGACCAATTTGCCTTGGTTTGTCCATGTCTCCTGTCCCAGAAGGAGTCTGGGCCCCCCTGGTTTCAGCCAATGGAGTCTAATGACCCTGAGTGCTTCTTTACCAGTAGTGATGGTGGTGGCAGTATAGCTAACATCACTGAACACAGACTGGAAGCCAGGGACTGTTCTGACCACCATATGTGTCTTCTCTCACTTAGTCCTCATGGCATCCTCGCAAGGTTGGGGGCTGTCTGCATTTCATACATGAGGGAACCAAGGAAAAGAGAGAATAAGTTGTTAGGTTGAATCGTGTGGAATTTCTATTTTTGTAGACAAAAAAAGGTTGAATATTAGTAAATTCATATGATTCAACCTACTGCTTGCCTAAAATCAGAGTTAATAGTGGTGACTTCAGAGTTTGAACTCCCCTAGAAGGGAGCTACCCCAGAAGGATAGCTGCATATCTGTATTTCAGATAACAGATCCAGGCTTGGAACAAATGCATTTAAAAAATAAAATAAAACAAAATACTGCTATCAGTAGACTACTTCCTTTCTTCTCCAGTCTCCAGTTTCAACTGCTGTGAAAGTTGGCTTTCAGGTCACAGTGTGAAAGTTGGCTCAAGTCAGACAAGACTGCCCAGCCTGTGGTCTGTTCCTGCTGTGGAGCTGAAACCAGCTCATCACACCAACTCTGTCGGGCTGGCTGCCTCCAAACCCGCCTGCCTAAAAATATCTTCTCAGGTGGCACAGAGCCATGAGCCCCATCTCCCCAGCTGAACTCCCCACCACTAGAGGCACTCAACTACAGCCACATTTCTTCCTCCCAGAGCCATTGTTAAAATTTAACCGTGAACCCTGTCATCCTCTCCCTTAACACACTGAAGACTAGTTTATCAGACTGCATAAACTTAGGAGTTAAATCAAGTGAATTTTGTTTGGGAAGTTGGGCTGCAAATGGGCAAGATCAAGGAGCTTGAGGGTGAATTTTGGACTATTAGATGTGGCGGTAACATTAGAAGCTATATTGGCCAATGCCAACATTTCACAGTTGAGGAGACTGATATTTAGGTGCCAAAGTACAGGTGTCTTGATTTTAGGGTGACCAACCAACCTGGTTTGCCTATGACTGAGGGATTTCCTGGGATGTAGGGCTTTCAGCATTCAAACTATAAGAGTCCTAGACAAACCAGGACAAACTGACCACCTTGCTCGATTGGTAGCTGAAAATTCTTCTGCTTCTCTGGACAGGTCAGGCTTGAGCAGGCCCTTGCAGCAGGGGTCCCAAGGATGCCTGGTACAACTCAAAAATACCAGGTGAGGAAATGACCACAAACATGGTTTACCAAATCTGGCTCCCCTGAACCGTGAGTATCTAGGCCGGGACCTGGAGGCTGTGTGGGAGCAGACATGTGCTGTTTGCCTCATGACTGATCAAACTCTTAGCCTCTTGGGCTGAAACTGACCACGAAAGAGTTAACTTCCTAAATTTAAGCAAGACTTAGAGTCTTAAAGTTGTTTTTTTAGGAAGCAAGAAGACCCTGCTTGGAGCGGACAAAACTGGCTGTTAACCAGTTGTGACCACCAGCCTGGAGACTGGGCCTGCTTTGATCACTGATTGGTGAACTCTTAACATCAGAAAGTTAAAAACAAGAAAACAAAAAACCGTGCTGATTCTGTCAACTCCACTAATTTTTTTACGTGTGACCCGTGTGAAGCTTGCACAGATAGATTAAAGACTTCCTTAATCCTTTTATTTATTTATTTTGGGGGGCAGCTGGTCAGTCTGGGGGATCCAAACCCTTGACACTGGTGTTATAACCGCTCTCTAACCAACTGGGCTAACTGGCCAGCCCCTCCTTAAACCTTAATCACTAAGCTTTCTTCTCACCCTGTGCCACCTTGAGCCCTTCACCCATAAATGTCCCCCTGACTCTGCCATCTGGGAGACCGGATGTGAGAGGAGTTTTCCGGTCTATTTGGTTGCCCTGCAATAAAAGCTCCTTCTCTTTCTGCAAAACAGGTGCCTCAGTGTTTGGCTTTGCCCCACACTGGGCAGAAGAACCCAATTCAGTTACAGGGCCACAGCATTTAGGAAAGCTGGTAACATTGAGTCAGCCGCAGAAAACAAGGCTGTGGTGTGGTTTGTTCACTTCATAGAGACAGGCCACTGTGTCAGCCGTAGCCCCGTGGCTCACAAAGCCTGCGGGGAGAGTCCGCTGCTGTCCATCTCTAAGCAGAGGTTGGGAATGAAGAAGTACTTGGGCATGGGAGACAGATCAGCAGGATGCCCCGTGCTACCATCATTTCCTTTTTCAGAAGTTTTGTCATTCAGAGGTTTTGAATCTTGCAATAAGAGGTCATCCTTGGTTAACTCTGGACTTTTTTTCCTTAAATGTCAAGCACCTCATTTCTAAATTTGTCTTGGTTTTGCTTCTCCTCCTGGGCTATTTTGCCCCCAGACCCTGGTAGCTTGGCAGTTGTTCCTTCCACATCTCCTGCTTTCTGTTCTGCTGGGACCCAGCTTCTAGTTCATGCCCTACCCTTGGGGGCAGGTATGACTGAGTAAAGAAAGAGAGGAAAGGGGGAAGCAAGGAAAGAATAATGCAAGGATACCAGCCAGACAAAATTGTCAGAGAGGTTAAATTCTCTTCAATATTCTCTCCTGCACGGGGCCGGCCCGGTGGTGCACTGCTACAGTGTGCCGCTTGGGAAGCACGGCGGCGCTCCCGCCGAGGGTTCGGATCCCACATACGGACCGGTTCCCGCTCACTGGCTGAGCGAGGTGCAGGGAGCAACACGGAGGGTTGCTATCCCGTTGCCGGTCCCGGGCCAGTACGGGTGCGACACTGAGGGTTGCGATCCGTTGCCGGTCATAAAAAAAGACAAAAAGGAAAAACAAACAAACAAACAAAAAATATTCTCTCCTGCATGCGTTCCTTTAAGCTATCCACAAACACCCCCCTCCTCCATCCCTACCCCTACACCTACCTGCTAGAATCTAAAATTTTCATGATCCACCCTAAAATTTTCATTTCTCAATCACCACTGACATGTCCTTAGTGCCCAAATAACAAATTTACTGATCTGATAAATTAATCCCTGTTAATTGGGGGTTAAAGTGAGAGGCAAAGTGGATCTTAACCGTGACTTTATAATTAACACTGCTTCTAGGCTACCTTTGCACTTCAGTGAACCTAATTCTGGTGGAGGGATTTTGGAGTTGGGAAGAAGGGGTGTGGCAGTGGGAAGCATAGTGGAGGATTACTTTGGGAAGAGCTCTGTGACAAAGGTTGCCAAATTTAGCAAAGAAAAATACAGAACATCCAGTTGAACTTGAATTTCAGATAATCAACGAATAACTTTTAGTATAAGTATGTCCCATGCAATACGTAAGGATATACTTCTACCAAAAAATTATTCATTGTTTATCTGAAATTCAAATTTAACTGAGCATCCTGTATTTTATCTGGCAATCCTATCTATGATTTACGACATCTCCCAAATATGCAGCCTGTGCAGTAGAGGGCCAGAATTGCTGCAGAGTTTGAAACAGTTTCCAAGTGTCTGGCAGAAGGGAACCAGCCCATCAGGGAGGGCATCACATGGTACAGTCAGGTGAAATTGCTGCCCCCAAAGCCCCAGCCACGCATGGGGGCATCTGAGGCAGGCCTGAATGGAACGCTCCTGGAGACTGGCCAACGTGCCAGTAAAACGGGCGTGTTGTGCTGGATCTTTCCCAGAAGATACAGTTTCTGGTTTCAGTGCTGACAACTGACCTGTCTGAAATCCACCACTAGAATATTATTTTTAAGTCTGAGGAAGGAGTGGCAAGGTCTTAAAGATAAGGTAATAGATATAAGAAAGTTACATTCAAGAAAGTCAATCCTGAATTTAAGACCATGAAATGCACTTCATGGGGCTGCTAACATTAATTCTAGAAAAGGTTAATAGCAGCAGCTTTCCAAGTAAAAATGCTTGAGACTGAGAGGTCACACTTTTTCTTTCACTTTTTTTTTTCTAAATAAATGTAATGCTACTAGCTTCAAGAAAATTTCTTTTGCCACCCATAATAATCTTTTCATTTTCAACTAGTGAAGAAAGAGTCTGTTTTGTTACCTGTTATTGGCTTCTGTACTGGATATATCCTGTTTGCTCTTCCAGATCTATCCTCTGCCCTTCTCTACCCTGTTCTGTGCTCTAGGAAGCTGACCATTAGGGACTCCCTTCCGCTCAGGCTTCTAAATGGGACCAGCCAATGGGAGACATCAGCAAGAGTCTGGAGGGTATGAAGATGAAAGTTCAGAAGAATGGCTTTATTGTAGTTGGTGTTTATTAAAATGATCATGGTTTCAACAACCTGATAAAAAGCACTCAGAACAGGAACAGATGAATACTTCTTTAACATGATAAAATACACCCAGCCAGCATTCTGTTTAATGGGGAAACACTAGAGGCAGCCCCACTAAAGTTAAGAATAAGACAGGAGTGCCTACTATCATCATAATTATTTAAAAATTTTCTGAAGGTACTAGCAATCACAAGTAGGCATGATAAAGACTTCAAATACAAAAAACAGGAAAGGAAGAAAAATACTTTCACTATTTGCAGATGATATGATTATATGCTTTTAAACCCAAGAGCTCAACTGAAAAATTATAAACAATAAGACAACTCGGTAATGTATAAATATACAAAATTAATATACAGAAACCAATCTTATATGTACAAACAATGATCTATTAGAAGATGTAAGGATGAAAGACGTTATTTAAAGTCACAACAAAAAGAAAATACCTAGGAATAAATTTAACAAGAAATATATGTACATGCCCTGCATACTGAAAACTTTAAAACAAAACCAAAGGACCAAAAAAAGCTTTTTTTTTTTTCAAAAGATGACCGGTAAGGGGATCTTAACCCTTGACTTCGTGTTGTCAGCACCACGCTCAGCCAGTGAGCGAACCGGCCATCCCTATATGGGATGCGAACCCAGGGCCTTGGTGTTATCAGCACCACACTCTCCCGAGTGAGCCCCGGGCTGGCCCCCCAAAAAAGCTTTGAATAAGTAGAAAAACATACCTGGCTAGAAAATTAGAAATCGTTAAAATGTCACATCTCCCTAAGTTAATTTAAAATTTTAACATGATCCCAATAAAAATACCAACTTTTCCCTGTCGAACTTGACAAGATAATTCTCAAATGTGTCTTGGGGCCAGGGGGAGAATAGACTGGAAAATTCTGAAAGGAAGAGAAATATATATGTCTGTGTGTGGGAGAAGGTGAAATGGTTGGCCCTACCAGATATTAAAATACATTATAAAGCCTCAGTAATTAAAACAACGTGGGATGAGTCCATAAAAGGACATACAGATCAATGGAACAGATAAGAGAATGTTCTGACATAGACCCAAATACTTACCGGAATTAGTATATAATAAAGGTGACATTGCAAATCACCAGGGAAAGAGAGACAATTCAATAAATGGTATTGGTATAACTGGGTAGCCTTCTGGAATAAAACAGGATCCATACTCCACACTGTACACTAAGATAAATTACAAAGACATCATATATTTAAATGTAAAAAATCAAACTAAAATTACTAGAAGAAAACTATAAAATAATTTCTTTATAACCTCAGACGGTCCTTGTAAATATGACTAAAAATCTAGATGCGATTAAAATATTGATAGTTCAATTATGTAAAAATAAAAAATTTCTGTGTGGCAAAAACAAAAATCATCATGATCAAAGTTAAAAGACAAATGACAAACTGGAAAAAAGTACTTGCAACTCATATTGCAGACAAAGTACTGATATCCCTTATATGCAAAGCAGTACTAGAAATAAATAACATTTAAAAATTTGACAACTCAATAGAAAAATGGGCAATGAATATTTATTCATATGAACGTTTATTCATATTTTCAAAATTCCAAAAGTTTGATCATCTATTTTGTGGGATTGTAAATTGATACAACTCCATGGACGGAAATTTGGCAAAATGCATCAGTCTTATAAGTGCACATATCCTTGACCTAACAATCCCTTTTAAGCAAATTTACCCTATGATACACTTGATACATAAAATGACCTAGTTATTAGCTTGATTTAATCACTTTACTATGTATACATATGTCATAACATCACATTGTACCCCATTGTACCCCCATTGCACAATGTCCCCATTTCAACATAAATACCAAGATCTCTTTCCAAACCAGCAGTTGATATTTTAATACATGCGCCCTAATACAATACAGCCAAATAGTGTTTATACATCACACTCCTGTCATCGTCTTATAAAAGCAGTGTGTTGATGTTGGAAGAAAACTTAGAAATCCACACGTTTACTCATGCAGTCATTCATTCAATTAACAATCGTTTCGCGAGTGTCTCTACCTGTCAAGCAAAGTAAAAAGTAATGGGAATAAGAAGATGAGTGACACAGTCTCTGGCCTTTGGGAAGCTTAAGTTTAAGCCAACTCCTTCATTTTTGTCTTGAAGAATATCAAAGTCTCCCAAGTTTAGACCGGTACTTCTTTTCATTATGCCAAATACGTACTTATAAGAAGAACTATTTAAAAAAAATTTTTTGGGGGGGGGCAGCTGGCCAGTACAGGGATGCAACCCTGGACCTTGGTGTTATCAGCACCACTCTAACCAACTGAGCTTACTGGCCAGCCCTAAGGACTAAATACGTATATTTATGGATTGGCAGTCGTCTGTTGTTAGGTCAATATTTTTCACATAGTAATTTTTTTGTTTTTGGATGATCATTTCAGAGGATCTAACTGCTCTTCATCTTCATAGGTAACATTAAATACATCATGCCAGTTAGCCTCACAACACACCTCATTCTACAGATGAGGAAACTGCATTTAGTGAGATTAAGTGACTTTCCTAGGATTACACAGCTAGTGAATAACTGAACTCAGATCTGCCTGTCTCTAGCGCTTATATTCTCTATACCATAAAACCCAGAAGGACTTGTCAAAATATAGGCTAGAGAAATTGTAATTTGTATTAATGCTTTAAGAGTACATGATTGTCATTTGACTCTTAAAATCGCAGCTGCTTCACAGAGAATGTCTTAGAGAAAAGCACACTGTAACTGTAAATACAATTTATTTCTATAAATGCAATGTATTTCTGAGTTTCATGAAGACCATCAAATGACACTGGATAACTGTCAGTTTCAGTCATTACTACATTCTGCATTAAAGCGATCAACGTGTAAGTGAAGTTACTGATTTTTCCCATTGTTTCCTTACCTTTTATCCTCAAATCTTCCTATAACCTTATCTTTTGTTCAATTGAACTGCTTTGCTGTACACCTTTTGACTACCCGTATCAAGACTACCACAGTTGGGCCGGCCCGGTGGCGCACTGCTACAGTGCGCCGCTTGGGAGCGCGGTGGCGCTCCCGCCGAGGGTTCGGATCCCACATACAGACCGGTTCCCGCTCACTGGCT
>NW_007726164.1:170759-184204 GCF_000696425.1 Galeopterus variegatus
AAAAAAAAAAAAAAAAAAAAAAAAAAAAAAAAAAAAAAAAAAAAGACTACCACAGTATATCTTTAAAGATACTGTAACATTTTTATATTACATTATTGTGTTTTTTAAAAGATACCTTATCTTTCTTCTTTTAGCCACATTGGTATGACTCTCCTAACATTTTTCTATTTAAGCTTTCTGAGAAGCAAGACATTTACCCTATAGAGAATGATCAATGCATAGCTCACTCGAAGCAGGGTACAACTTTTTGAAATTATGAAGGTAATCTGTAGTAATAGATAATTTGGGTAAAGTCCCATAATTGAATCTGGCACTGATTGGCAGTTAACTTTGAAGACCTTGGACTATGGAATCAGATCATAAAATCTGAATCATGTTCCTCAGAGGGATAGTTTTCAAATTCACCCATGAGCCACTAGCAATCAGATACAGCTTTCTAGGGACCCTTATAATTTCTTTTTTATGTATTTACAGATTTGGATCAATAGTAAAGGATTGGTAAGCAGCAATCAAGAAAAACAAAAACAAATACATGGAAATCCTAAATTGAATTTCAACATGAAAATTATGGCACAGTTTATATAGCTTTGCTATATTCCAGTAGCATCAAATTATGTCATACATTTAAAAGAAGTCCATGGCAAAAATTATAGTATAGATCATCATCCCATAAATGTTTAATCATTCACAAAGCATTGGGAGGTATCTTGGGGCCTAGCTTGGCCCATTGAAAAGAACAAAGGTTTTGGAATGAGCTAAACTTAGGATTTCACATGATGAGCTCCGCCATGGAAACTTGGCTAAGTTACTGAATCATGGAGCTATTTGACCATGTTCAAGTTACTAACTCAGATTAAACTCAGCTTTGTCACCTGTAAAATGGTTGTTGTGAAGATTGGTAATGACATGTGTAAGGTGTCTGGAGGTAGAGCTTTGTACAGTCATGTTCAGCATACTCAAGTTTCACAGGGGTACACAAAATGTTTTTTTATATTAAATTGAATTGAGTATAAGGAGATCAAGTGTTGGTATGATCTGATCTTCCAACTGCAGTGGGCAATTGAAAATAACTATGCCCTGCTGCTGACAATACAATGTGTACTTTCCCAGGAGGCTAGATCATGCAATATTTAGCAAAAAGTGTCTCTATAATGCTTCTTTATGGAGACATGTACAGTGCATAGAAAAATCTTCCTCTATCTTATGAATCAATATTGCTACAAACATTTATCTATTTAGTGTTGAGGGCCTTTAAAAACACACACACACACAAACTGTAGTGACCTTGTTAGTGTAATTAATAGATGGTTCTGACCAATTTATTTAATTAAAACTGTTTATAGTAACAAGTAGGATTTCAAAGAGAACAATCAAGTAGGAAGGAAAAAGAAACAGGTAATAATTGTTGCTTCTCAACGCAGTTCAGGAAACACGAGTGGATCCGTCAATGCATGGTAGCAGAGGAAATTCTGAGGCATCAGTCGAAAACAAAAGCTTAGTATTTTGTAGTTTTTTTTTAAAGAATTCGAATTTGCGTTAAGGTATGTATTTTGTGTTTTCTGGAATTTTTATGTCATTTTATCAATAGTTAATGATATTTTTCTTACCACAGCTCCTCTTTGAATATCTAACAGCAAAGTTACCCTTTTTTTTCAAAGTATTTTAACATTTATTTGTGTATATTTGTAGGATATATGTTGTTTCAATACATGCACAACAATTCACATAGGGTAGATAGCATAATTTTGTCCTTGTTAGTCTACCAATTTATTTCCTCCCACCACCCCCCACCGCTCTCTGGTAACCTATTCTACTCTTTACTTCTATGAGAACCACTTTTTTTTTTTTAGATTCCACATATGAGTGATATCACATGGTATTTGTCTTTCTGTGCCTGTCTTACTTCACTCAACATGATGGTTTCCAGTTCCATTCATGTTGCTGCAAATGATAGGATATTATTCTTTTTTATAGCTGAGTAGTATTTCACTGTGTATATATACCACAGTTTTTTATCCGTTCATTTGTTGATGGACATTTAGGTTGATTCCATCTCTTGGCTATTGTGAATAGTGCTGCAATGAACACTGGAGTGCAGGCTTCTTTTTGATAAATTGTTTTCATTTCTTTTAGGTACATACCCAGTAGTGGGATAGCTGGGTGTAAGGTAGATCTGTTTTTAGTTCTCTGAGGAACCGCCATGCTGTTTTCCACAGTGGCTGCACCAATTTACACCCTCACCAGCAATGTAGGAGAGTTTCTTTTTCTTCGCCTCTTGCCAGAATTAATTTTTTGTCTTGTTGATAATAGCTATTCTAATTGGAATGAGATGATATCTCATTGCAGTTTTAATTTGCATTTCGCTGATGATTAGTGATGTTTAGCATTTTTTTCTTGTGCCTGTTGGCCATTTATATGTCTTCTTTTGAAAAATGTCTGTTTGAGTCTTTTGTCCATTTTTTAATTGGGGTATTTTTTTTGCTGTTGAATTGAGTTCCTTATATATTCTGCATATTAGCCCCTTGTCTGATGTGTAGTTTGCTAACACTTTCACCCATTCTGTAGGTTGTCTAGTAGCAAAGTTTCTAACAATGAAGCATACCGAAGGGATGTGTCCCCGCGTCTCAGTCCATGTACTGAAAACATTAAATTTACATTAAAACAACTTTAGTTATTAGGGAAATGCAAATTAAAACCATAATTATGTGTATATATATGTTTATGTGTGTGTATATATATGTATGTATGTATATAAAGGAATGACTATACCAGTGATAGAATTTGGATGTTATTGTCCCCACAAAACTCATGTGGAAATCTGATCCCCAATGTGGCAGTGCTGGAAGCTGTTTGAGTCTCAGGGGGTGGATCCCTCATGAATGGATTAATGCTCTCCCTAGGTGGGGGTAGTGAGTTCTTGCCCTTTTATTTCCCAGGAGAGCTGATTGTTTATATGACCCTGGCACCTCCCCTCTCTCTCTTTCCCTTGCTTCTTCTCACTATGTGATCTGCTTGTACCTGCCAGCTGCCAACTGCTTTCCACCATGAGTAGAAGCAGCCTGAGGCCTGTGCTAGATGCAGCTGTCCCAGAATCGTAAGCCACATAAACCTCTGTTCTTTATAAATTATTCAGTCTCGGGTATTCTTCTATAGCAACACAAACAGATTAATACAGAAAATGGGTACCAGAGAAGTGGGGTGTTCTTGTAAAAAATACTTGAAAATGTGGAAATGGCTTTGGAACTGGGTGTTGAGGAAAGGCTAGAGGAATTTGGAGGAACAGGCTAGAAAAAGCCTAGATGCTGGTGAAAGTTTAGAAGGCAGGAAAACCAGGGAAAGTTTGGAATGTTTTAGAGACTGGTTAAATGGTGGTGACCAGAATGCTTACGGAAATATGGACTGTAAAGACCATTCTAAAGAGGTCTCAGACAGAAATAAGAAAGAATTTATTGGAATCTGGGGCAAAGATCACCTCTGCTATGAATTGGCAAGAAGTTTGGCTGCATTTTGTCCATGCCCTAGGATTTTGTGGAAGTTGGAACCCAAGAGTTGTGAACCAAAGTATTTGGTGGAAGAAATTTCTAAGTAGCAAAGCATTCAGGAAGCTGCATGGCTACTTGTAACAACCTATGCTGAGTTATGGTGGCAAAGGCATAATGTAAAGCCAGAATTTAAATGGGAAGCAGAGTGTAAATATTTAGAAAATTTGCAGCCTGGCCATGTGGTAGAGAAGCAGAGAGCATGCAAGGGTGCAGCCCAGTGACCCCTAGCTAAGAAGATTAGTGAAAAGGAAAGAGAATATCAAGAGAAGGAGGAAAGGGTCCTGAAGGCATTGCAGAAGTTTCTGGGGTCAACCCTTCCATTCCATGGCCAAAGGCCTAGGGAGGCAGAATGGTCTTGGGGAACAGGCCTGAGGTGCCCTCCATTGGCTCACTGCCCAGGGCCACCTTGGGATGCTGCTCCCCACACCAGCACCCCAGCTGCTTTGGCTGCCCCAGCTGTGGCTAAATTGGCTCCAGCTGTGACTGGATGCGCAGCTTTGGAAAATACAAGCCAGAAGCCTTGGCAGAGATCATGTTGTGTTAGGTCTGCAGGCTGGCAGAATGACAGAGCTGGGAAGGCTTGGGAATCTCCACCCCGATTTCAGATGATGTATGGAAAAGCCTGGGGGCCCAGGAAGAGATCTGTCACAAGGGCAGAGTCATCATAGACAGCGTTCGTTAGATCAATGCCGAACCAAAGCATGGGGTTAAAGTTGCAGCAGAGAAACCCCAACAGCACCATGTCTAGTGGAGTTGTGAGCACAGGACCACCACAGAGACCCCAGACCTGTGGATATACCAGAGTGGAACACTAGCTTGCGACAGCTGAAGAATCAACTGAGACCAGGAAGGCCATAGGAGTGGAACTGCCTGAGGACTTGGAGACCCAACCCCACACCAATGTGTAGATGACGTTGAACATGGAGTCAAGGTACATGATTTACCAGCTTTGAGATTTAATGCCTGCCCTGCTGGGTTTTGGACTTGTTTGGGACCTGTTACCCCTTACTTTTGGCCTATTTCTTTCTTTTGGAATGGGAGTATGTACCCTATGTTTGTCCCACCATTGTATCTTGGAAGTATATAACTTGTTTTGAATTTCACAGATGGGAATTTGGACTTTTGAGCTGAAATATGTTAAGACTTCGGGGATGAAATAAATGTATTTGTGTGTGAAAAGGACATGAGTTTGGGGGGCTAGGGGCACAATTATTGGATTGAATTATGTCCCCCCCAAAACTCATTGAAGCTTGAATTGTGTGCCCTAAGTTTTATGTATTAGAAACTGAGCCCTCACTGTGACTGTTAAGAGGGTGGGAGATCCTATTATGGTAATTGAAAGGTGGAGCCTTGAAGAGGTGATTGGATTGTAGGACTGTGTAGTAGTAAATGGATTAAAAATGGTGGTCAGGGGTGTGGTTCTGAGGGCTTTAAAGGAAGAGGAGAGTCTGTCTCTTGCTCTCTCTCTGCTCTGCCATTTTTGCAATGTGATACCCTGCCATCACTGAAGTCACCACCAAGATCTTCACCAGCTGTGTTCCCTGGACTTTGGACTTCCCAGCCTCTGAAACTGTAAGCAATAAATTTTGTTTTCTTTATAAAATAACCAGTTCTGTGTATTTTGTTATAAGCAACAGAAATAGACTAATACAACCAGGTAGTTTTGGCAAGGTTGAGGAGGAACTTGAACTCTAATAGGTTGCTGGGGAGAATGTAAAATGGCACAACCAACCAGGAAAAAGGTATGGCAGATTCTTATAAAGTTAAGCATATTCCTACTATATGACCCAGCCATTCTACTTCTAGGTATTTACCCAAGAGAACTGAAATGTTTGTTCATATGAAGACTTGTACATGAATGTTCAGCCACTTTATTTGTAATAGCTAAAAAATAAAAACAACTCAATGTCTATCAACATGTGAATGGATAAACAAATTATGGTATATCTAGATAATGGAATACTACTCAACAATAAAAAGGAATTAACTAACGATATGACTTTATGCAACAACATAGATGAATCTCAATTATGCTGAGTGAAAGAAGCCAGATAAAAGAGTACATAGCGTATGACTCCATTTATAATATTCTAGTGTATGCAAACTAATCCATATTTACAGAATGTAGGTCAGTGGTTGCCTGGGGATGGAAAGTGGAAACAGGGAGAAGCAGGATTAAAATTGACCTAGAAGGGGGGCTGGCTGGTTAGCTCAGTTGGTTAGAGTGCAGCCTTATAACACCAAGGTCATGGGTTCAGATCCCTGTACAGACCAGCTGCCAAAAAATAAATAAATAAATAACTGAGGCACAAGGGAATTTTGAGGAATGATGAATATGTTCATTATCTTAATTGTGGTGATGGCTTCATAGGTGTATGTGTGTGTACTTATCAAATTGTATATTTTAAATATATGTCATTTATTTTATGTCAATGATAACTTAATAAAGCTTTTTTTAAAGTTGTGTCGACTTTGCATAAAATGAAAAGAGAAAACCCTGACCCCTTACCATTAGGTTGGACAGATCAACTGCTTGCCTCTTCTGTGCCATTAGCTACTTCTGTCTGTGGGCAATTATGTTTTATTACCAGACTGTAAGGACCTTAAAGGTAGAATCCATATTTAACTCAACTTAGTCTTTCCTCAAACCTCCAGCATGGTGCCTTCACTAAGTATCCAACTGTTACTTATTAAATGAATAATAAATTGGATTTTTTTGGCAAAACCTTTCAGAAAATATTTCAATCCGAATTCCATAATTAATCCTTGTGATTTTTTGAAACATCCATGGGAGGCACTATATCTTCATGCTTAAGAATTTTAAAGTCAGTGACATGTTCAGCTACTTACTAACTGCTTGAGCATAGATAAAATTATCTAGCCTCTTCAGGCATCAGTTTCCTCATTTCTAAAGTGGGGTAAAGATGTACCTATGCATTTGGTTTTCTGAGAGGATTAAATAAAATAATCCATATAAAGTACATGGTCCATAGTCAGCTCTCAATAAATATTTGTTGTTTTTGTTTTGTTGCTATTGCTGTTCATATCCCTAGTATGTTGTAGAGAAATAAAGAATCAAAAAATTATGGTTATAATATATAAGAAGCACATAATAAATGTTAGCAGGAAAAAAAAGGCAAGTGAATTCATAAATTTATCATCACAAATTTTTGAAAGCCTATGAACTCCAAAGACTGAAATATTTCATCTTTCATCAAGAGAGAGAAAACCTGATGAACAATCACCTGAATCTTACCAGGAGGGACAGTTCTAAACCTACATTAAAGTTACCTGCATGTTCGGCTTTTTAAAAGCATACAGCTAGAGGAATTTGATTTATTGGAAGAAGTGCAGGGGTTGCAATAGCTTATAGTCTTGTCAGTACCTTTTATACCTTATTGTTAGACATTTTCATTAAAACAATAATAAAAACACAGCCATTAGGTAGAGAGGCTAAAGTTACAAACAACCCATTTACTTTCTCCCCACCCTTCTTTTTGAAGTTCTTAAATGTAGGTATCCTGTTCTCATATTTGTTTGCAAGTTTTCTCTCTGGTGAAAAATACTTTATAATTCTGTCCATGGGGAATCAATTAAACAGAATGTGGAAAAATGTAATCTTCAGGGAGCTTTGCTGTGAGTACTCTCAGTAAATACAGCACAAGCTGAGAGACTCTACAGAGACCTGACCTAAAGTGGACTAAGCCTGGGCTTTGGAACCAGCCATTTTCAGATAATAATTTTCTTGAGATTTGAGCAAGTCATTTAATTATTCTGTCACCTTCTGATTTATAATAGTGGGCCTAAACACATTTCCCTGATTTGTAGGGAATATTTATAAAATATATGTAATAATTATTATCATTAATAAACTGGATTTTTAGTCTCCTTCAAAAACAACGTGCTAAGATATAAATAAAATTTATACCTGACCCTTTAGGTCTGGCCCAGTACTAGATTTGCCTTCAAAAGTCCAAGTCAATTTGCTGTGTGGGAAAAGCATGGTACCAGGAATCAGGAACTGTTATTCTATTTCTGGTTCTGCCAATACCTAGCTCTGTGACGATCAGTAACCACGTAACACCTCAGTTTCCTCAAATGTAAAAATAGAAGGTTAAGCTAGATCAGGGAGGAAAAATACCAGATATGTGCCACCATTCCCATAGTTCTGTGCCCATGGCAGACATTGTTAATTGATCGCTGAACTTTTTCTACCAAATTGCTACTTCTAAATACTTCTCAGTAAAGCGTTGTAGGCAGCCACTACCAAGCAATCAGAGTTGGCAACCAAAGTTAAACTTACTTCCCATCTCTGGGCCAGAAGATGTCTAAGGTTTCTTTTAATTCTACTATTATTCAAATGGCAGCATGAGAGACCATGGAATAGAAAATGCCAGAAGACAAACACCTTGGCAAATATTATTTCCTTTTTTCACTTTCCAGCCTCCAAGAATGTTATATATATACTTTGTCTGCAAGCCTGTTTATGAGGCTGCTCTGCTTCCACTCATTGCATTCTGCTTTTTGTTTGTCCAAAATGAAAACTGTTTTTTCCCCCAACTCTAAAAATGTCTTCTGTAAAGATATGAACAATACAGAAAAATACAAAGACGAATGTGAAAATTATCTGGTATTCTCCCTCCATTATTAGTATTTGGGAACGAGCCTTGAAGACATAGCTCTAGGCATCAGCGTTAGTCTGTATTTTATTTTTCCCACACAGCAATGTTATCTATGAGCAACTTTGCATATCACTCCAAAGCTGCAGTTCTTAGTCTCTACTCATAAAATTCTGTCCTTGCCTGGGAACTCCTACTCTACTGAGTAAAACTTTGCAAATATGGCAGTAAATCGAAAGTGAGAAGGATCTTTAGACGTTTACCACAACCACACTTAAAGATGTGGTTGAATTCTCCAGGTTCCATTAGAGTAAATATAGAATGAAAAGATTTGCAAAGCTTGTGGTTAAAATTTTTTGAAAATATAATGGACCCAGTAGCTTGGGAGAAAAGCAAGTGTTCCTTCCTCACCCCTACACCCCACCCCCACCTTTTTTCTCTCTTATAAAAGTAATGTATATTTATTTAGGAAAACATAGACAGGCAAAAATGAGAAAAGTAAAATCCTTATTCTCCAACTAATCAGAATAATTACGGTTAACATTTTGGTATATATAAGTTCAGCCTTTTTTTTTTCTATGCACAGATATTTATATTAATAATATTTATATATATCAACACATATAATTCAAAAGGATCCTTTTAATCTGTTTTTTCCCTCCTTTACTCACTGCATTGCTGTTCCTGCAGGGCATTGTTTCTATTATGAGCAGGAAACTACACAAGTTAAAACTGGCTTTGGAGATGTACAGCTTTCTGTACCAGTAGTTTGCAAGTTAGGTGTGCATGCCAAGGAACCAATGTTAATGGGTATGTTTTTAAATTAATACACCAATTACTCTGAACACTACTGTACTGGAGTTCATTTTATCCACTGGGCAGGTTGCTCCTCAACTTCAAATTCCCTCGGCAGATATTTGGCAAGTATCTTACATAACTGATATAAGTGAGGTCATGTCAGGGTCAGAAACTTTGTATGTGTTTGTATTTACATCTACTTCACTGATGAAATGTCTGTATTCCTGAAGTGTATTTTGATAAGGAGAGCATCTCACCATCATCTAATGACATGGAACTGATGCACGCTGTGATGAGGTCATTTCCTTTATATGTAGCAACAAGTATATATTATGCGAAAGATACCTTCCTCATTTCCAGGGAAGTCAATTCCCTTCTGAGAGTCTGAGACTCTATTAAATCACAAAGTACCATCCTAACGATGGTAAAAAACAAAGCAGCCAGGAGTCCACGGGGCTTCTAAGCCCACTCTCATACACCCTCCACAGGGCTGCCTCCTGACAAGGCAGCTGGCTTCCCCCAGAGCAAGCAACCCAAGGGTTCGTAAGCAGCAGCTCCCTTGATGAAAGCCACTGGCCTTTTATACTCTATCCTTGAAGTGACACACTACCATATTGCCATATTCTGTTTGTTAAAAGAACGTCAGTATGTCCAGCCCACACTCAGGGAAAGTAGAATTAAGCTCCACTTCTTACAGGGGAGAGAGTATCAAAGAATGTGTGGACATGGCCACATCAATCACTCTAAGTCTTATGACAGCCTCAAAACAACTTTAGTCCAACAAAAACAACAACAACAAAGCTCTTGCAGTAAAAACCTGAGCTATCAAGACAGTTGTGTCCAGTTTAAAATTTTATTCAGAGACGCGTTTGAAAAACATTTTGTGACATTGTAATGCTCCCTTCATCTCATTCCTCCACTGGAAGCTTGAATACTTGGGAGGTGTTGGGCTACGCCCGGGCCGCCAGCCATTTTGGGAAAGTACCTCAGCCATTTTAAACTTGCTTCGGGCTGATTCTGGGAAACCGAAACCTAAGCGGAGAACTCAAAACTTAAAAGAACTAACTTCCGGGGTACGGTGACTCTGCACTTTTTTCCCGCCTGCCCTGTCCTCACCCCTCCTCCCGGGTAGCAGTGTGTCAACTCCCTATTGGATAAGAGCTCCCCCGCCCCTGGTACCTTATAAAAACCCCTGCTTGCTGTAATAAACAGAGTTCCGGCTTTGACCGCTCTCCTGGCTCGGTGTTCTTTCTTTGTCCCCGGGGCCGAAGCGCAGAGGGGATCGGGCCTGCGACACTCATCATCCCGCTCAGCCCCACAAGAGGTTACTGCCGGCTGGTCCGGGGTCCCTTCCCGCCCTGTGTTGTTGGTCCCCGGTGGCGAGGAACCAACAAGAAACCTTGCCTTTGTTAGTCAATATATGCTGTTTTGGTTATCTATTGCTGTGTAGCAAACCACCCCAAAATTTAGTGGCTGAAAACAATTAATTATAATCTTTCTTACTTCTTCATGTTGACTGGGCTCAGCTGGGTAGTCTTCTGCTGATCTTGCTTGGAGTCTCTCATATGTGGTTGCAGTCAGATAGCAGTTGGGGCTGGAGTACTCTGGGGGCTTGACTAGGTGGGTTGGAAAGTCCAAGACGGCTTCTTCATTCACATATCTGGTGCCTTGGTTCATATAGCCTCTCTTTCCACTTGGTTAGACTTAGAGTCTCATCCTCCATGGCTTCTCCCCATGGCCTCTCTGTCCATCAATAGAAGCTGACTTTCAAGAGTATAAAATTAAAAGCTGTCAGGCCTTTTTCAGTCTTAGGCTGAGACCTGGCATAGTATCACTTCTGGCCTTATTCCAAAGCAAGTTGCAGGGACAGCCTTGGGTCACCGTGGGGGTACTGCACAAGAGCCTCAGTATCAGGAAGGGTGGTTTACTGAGAGCCATCTTTGGAAACTTGCTATCCAACATGCTGGACAAAGTAGAATTTCAACTATAATTCCAAAACAGTCTGAATATTTTCCAGCTCCAACACGAAGTACAAGAGAGGGGAAGTGATAGTAAGAGGAAGAAGGCTCAAAGTGATGGAGGATTATGAAACAGTTGGTACTTTCTTGGGCCTTGCAACTTGGCAAATTAGAGTACAGAGAAGAAGGTGGAACAAATGGATCAGTGAATCATCATTATCTAAACTTTGTGTACTTACAAGGCTTACTTGAAGGTGCTTATTTTTTATGACAACTCTCTCTGGAGCAAGGTATCACAATTCTGACATATCTCAAGCATGTATGGAGTACTGTCTTGCTAAAGACAGCGAAGAATTCAGACATCAATGAAAAGGTACAAGGGTGAGTAGAATGTCAAACCAATTGGGGGAAAAATAAAATAGTAGCTAGGAAAGCCTGGCAGTAAAAAAGGCTCCCATGGTACCAGGCAGCACCTCCAAACAAAACAAGACAAAACAAAACAAAAACAAAACCCCAGTACCTCCTCTTTTCTGTTCCCCTGGAGCTTTTCAACATGCAGTGTCTACGTCCCTCTAGCACAACATGCAAGTTTAAGGCAAGGGCCTGGGATTTCACACGAAGACAATGGCCCTTCAGTATCTACAAAGACTGAGAACCTCCCTGACATGGGTGGTCTGAGACTGGGGTTCCCTTTTCTGGTGTTGAAACACCATTCAATGCCAACAGCTTTTCCTTAGTGTTTATTTTTCTTAAACATGTTCAGACTCTTATCATATTGCTCCCTTCCCTTTGAAAATATTTACTCTGGAGGTGCCTGAAATAATATATTTCCAGCAAATTGCAGTTTTGTAATAATAAAGGTTATTTCATTCCATCTAAACTCAATGGAAATTTTGATGCTTAACAAAGAAATACTAAATACTTTAAAAACCCCTTGTAGGCAGTAGCCCTGTCATATATGACTTTGGTATCTCCTATTTCCTGGGCTCATTGTTTACCTTCTCTGATGTAGTAGTTTTAATAAGTAACTTGAATTGTTAACAGTATACTCTTGTTTCCTTCTTTGACACAGAAATGTCATTTCTTTATTATGTCTCTGCATCTTTCATGTCAGGTTCTTTGTAAACACTTTCTCCTAAGCTTGTTTTCAGTGTGTAGATCATTTTGGAGGTATGCACATAACAGTTGAAAGGATTTAACAAAAGTCGAAGTTTGCTTCAGTTACAAATAATTAAAGTTTTACTTATCTCAAGGAATATTTGAACATATACATTCATACATAAATTCTGGGAGTGTCAAATTATGCAACCAAGAGAAAGTGAGTTCTTTCCAGTTTTTCCGGCTTTGCGGCCCGCTCCCCCACCCCGTCAGGTTTTCTAACAAACTGTTAAAAAATACTGCTGCTGCTATCTCCTTTATTTGGTTTTCAATACTTCCAAGAAGCTAGAAACTAAAAACCAGGCTTGTTAAGGACTTAGAAAGTTAATGTACAAAAGAAAAAACAAAACAAAACAAAACCATTTATCTACCCTCTTTTAAATCTTGTAAATGAGTTCACAGTATTCCTGTTTTCAAATACTGTAAGTTATCTATGGGCAATAACTTTTAAATAATTGTTTTAAATGTAAGACATAATAAATACTTATTGTAGATTTAAAACAAAGTAAGGGAGAAAGGTAAGACTCATTCATGATCTTACAACTATTAAATACAACGCACTTCAAAAATTTCCATGAACTTTTTGAAGTACCTTCGTATTGGTGACCATCCTTCCATTTTTTTTTTCTAGGCACATGTTGTTTACAAGACGGGCCCTACTATATAATTTTATAACTTGGTCTCCCCTTCCATATTGTGAGTATATGAAAAAGAAATCTGTAAAGATCAGAGTAATTACACCCTGTCCAAGGACGCCACCTGTGGTGTGGTGCGCGCTTTGGTGGGAAGAGAAAGCTCTTGGTTTTCCCGTTTTCGTCCAGCTCTTCGTGGGCAACACTAACCAATCTCCGACCCAAAGAGACTTCGTTTGCCCTTGGCGACCAGCGCCTAGAGTCCGAGCGCGAGGGACCAGGCGGAGGGCGTTAGAGGTGACTCCGAGCACGAGCTCCCGGCGCGGTCCGTTTCTCCCCCGCGCAGGGCCCACTGGCACCAGCCCCGGAGGGAACCGAAGGCTAAAGGGCAGTTGGCGGTGCACAGGGCCTGGGTCCAAGCCTTTAGCCCCGGCCACCTAGCTGGCGCCACTCTCGGGCGGTGCGGTAAGATAAAGGGGGCAAGGTTCTGTGACTCCAAATGAGGGAGACGCAGCTCGGATACCAGCGCCTTTATGGAGTCTCCGGGTGTGTTTGTTCCAACTGTTTAAATTGTTTCAAAGCGCCCGAACCCCGCGACCTTCGGCAAACAACTCCTAATCTCTCGGGCGGGGGAAGGCAAACTGAGCGCGGGGCCTCCTCTCGGCACCCCTCCCGCCGAGACCCCCGCCCGCCGTCCCTTCCCGCTCCCGGCCGCGAACTTCTTGCGTCAGCCCGGGC
>NW_007726164.1:185205-300838 GCF_000696425.1 Galeopterus variegatus
TTCCCCCTCCTCGGAGCCGGCAAAAATGTGCCTAGTCACGTGGCCGCTCTCGGGGGAGCTGAGGTCTTCTCCGGGCTGGGATCCCGAACCCCTCCTCTGCCCCCGCAGTCGACCCCGGGCCCCGCGACCTCCGCGGGCGCGGGCTGCGGCGCGCTGGGCTCACCCCGCGGGGCCGTCTGTGGGTGCTTCTTTGCGAAGTAATTAATCGGTCAGTCTATCGGCTCACTCTTCGGCAGCCTTGAGCTAGAAAGCCCAGCCCCCGGGAGTGGGAGAGGTTATGAAGTGGCTAGCGTGCTCGGAGGCCCCGACGTGCGGCAGCTGAGCCGGGCCCAGCGCGCTCCCTCTGGCCCGGGGAGAGGTTTGAGCTCGGGGACCCGGGGTGGCTCCTCGCAACGCGTCGGGAAGTACGGGCGAGGGCTGAGGTCAGAGTCCTCCGCGCCTGGGGCTGCTTTTTCCGGGCGCGGTGCCTCCCGGGGGCGCACCCCTTGTGCATGGCCTCGGTCTCCGCGACAGCGGCCGGTTGGCTGTCACAGGGGCCCTCGGTTGGCCCTTTCCTGCTTTATAGCGTGCAAACCTCGCCGCGCCGGGGCCAAGGGACAAGTTGGAGCTGTTGATCTGTTGCGCAATTGTTATTTTCCCCAGGGCGGCTTTGTCTTTGGATTTTGCGTTTCAGAATTGCAATTCCAAAATGTGTAAGGCAGGATATTCTGTTCTGTGCTGTCAAGGGTAAGAGTTGTGAGTGTAGATTAGAATTTCGATGGCTTTTAAGTTGACTAAATTTCTTGCTTTCAGCTATTACTTCCCCCTTGGGTGGCTTTATATAGTTTTCCTTTTCTGTTTGAGAATTTGCTTCAATTTCTTGCAAAGGCAGAGGGTGGGACATTTGTGTTTAATACTTTGCTAATAAGTTCTGTAAATTGTTATAAAAGTGAGAACCAGTTTTCTGTTCGTTCATACTTTCTAAGACGTTTTAAAGGAACAGGTATTTATATTTCTAGTTTTTTGTGACTGGGTTTTTAAAAAAAAATTGGTTCAAGGAAACGTGTAACTTGATGGGTACTGTAAATATGTTTATGTTCTTAAATATAAAGTTTTAGGTTGATTCCAAGGATCTAATATAAGGTTTTAAGTTGTTGACAGTGTATTAATTGCGCTTTTTCCTTTTAAAGTTCTTTGTCTTAAGCTTTCCCCCAGTAATGATTGGAATTGTATACACCCTGGTTCCCACTGAAGAAGTAAATCGTACTTTCCGACTTAGCTGTTGTTCAGGAGTAATCTATAGGAATGCTTGCTTGACAAAAGGATATATAATGCAAGGGAACTTTAGTTTTCCTAATTTCAGGAGTTGTAGTCTAGAGCCCCCTGTTATTTTAAAATTTTTTCTTTCTTTACTGTGTAATATAACATTCCATGTACAAAAGTGCTTAAGACATGTGTACTACTTTCTCTTGAATGAATTTTGCAATTGTGTTTGATAAAAATAACAGCTTTTCCGCCTTTGTAATCAGGTATCAATTTGCATATTTGAAGACTATTAAAAAATGGAGTAAAATTTAGAATTGATTTCATGTTTAGTAACTATGATTCATATTAAATCATTATTTGTAATCCAGAAAGATTTGAACAGAGTCAAATTTGAACAGAGACAAAAGGTCAAAGAAACTGTCCACGTGTGAAGTGGTACTAGAACAGGTTTCACCCTCAGTGTAGAGGATGTGTTGATGAGCAGAGCAGCAAGGAGAGGCTTAGATTCTGTATCTCTATTAAGTAGAAGCAACCATCCATTACTCTTTTCAGAGGTGTCTTGGAGAGATAAAGTACTTTTGTATATGTGGGATGAAGTTCATCTTGGACTAGACGGGTAAGATTATTTTTTAAAAGTCAAGAAAATAAGATGGCAAAATTAGGATGAGCCTCTCATTTCCTGAATGAATGTTAAGCAAAGAACAACTTGACTTTTTAGATATGTGAAAAATCTCTTGAAAGATAATGGATGCAACATGTAGGAGGATAAATGCAATACTCGCACAGTCTTTCTGCATTAAAAATAACTTGGGCATTTTGAAATCGTTCTTTCTTACTAACTTGGGTCCTTATAAACAGTGCTGAAAAGAAAAAAAAAATAACCCTCTTTTCTTAGGATTACCAAGAAGAGTTGATAGCCAAATACATCATTTTTCTTAATATTTGTTTTTATTAAGGATGTATTATACTTAAAGCTGCATGAGAAAAGGAACTCTTTTGGACTATCGGCACATTTTTTTTCCTGGGAATTTCCTCTGTCCTGACTGAATACGATTAAAGGGGGTTTTGCATTAAAAAAATTTCCTCTCTAATTTTTCCTTGAATGTAGGTTAACTTTTCAGTGTGCAGGAAGAATTTGGCACTGAGATGATAATAGATAAGTTATTGGGCACTTCCCTGTGGCCATGCAATATGCTGATTGCTTCACATGCATAATTTTGCCTGAACCCCACAGGAAGTACTATTGTCTCCTGTTTCCAGGTTAGTAAAGAAGCATAGAGAAGCCAAGAGTCCTGCTCAAGTGACCCAACTATTGAGTGGCTAAGATAGGATTCAAACCTATGTAGTGTGACTCCATTGGTTCCTAAACACCAGTTCCAAAGTGAGCCAAGACTAATTAAACTTTAAACATGAGGAAAAGCTCACACTTTAAAAAGTGGATAAATTGCAAAAAACTGGGGGGAGGGGAGGCAAGAATGAAAAGATTAATGTTGGCACCTTTTCTACTTACCAAGACAATAACTGTATGTGAGGGGGAGGTGGGCCATGTTAAATACAGTGAGATTAACTACAGTCTATCAATGGGATTACCACTTGTGGTTCTTTTAAGACACAGAGGCCTAGGAGGGTTTAATTTAGGTAGGCAGAACTATTTCTTAATATAATAATAGTTTTTAAAACTTTTGGGATTTCAGCTGTGTCTGAGATTCTACCTTATTTTTTTCAGGGACTGTTTTTCCTCTTTTCTTAATTAAACCTCTTAGCTATTGGGCTCTTTTTGCCTTGTTGGTGCATTGTCCTGTTCCACTGTCTGTTTATCTTAAATAGTGATCAAAAATAAGTTTGGTAGTAAGGATGTGGTAAGAATAAGACAGGGTTAAACTACATTGAAGGAAAGTGGTAGAATGGGAAGAATTAGAGTTGAAAACAGCTAGCAGAAACCTCTTGGCTCAAATTAATCACTAATCCCCTGTTTTGGCGCTTTTGAATTGAAGCAGGCATAAGGGCTCAAGTCTGTCTAGTTGAAGCTCACTTGGGGCTTTGAGAATAGTGTATTTAAAAATTATAGATATGCATATTTAAGTGAGATGCAACTCACATACCATAATTTACTCATTTAAACCAGTTCGGTGGTTTAGTGTATTCAGAGTTATGCAACTAGAATCAATTTTTATCACCCCCAAAAGAAATCCCATAGAAAACAAAAACAAGAAAAAAACCCATACCCCTTAGCAGTCACTTCCCATTTCTTTAAGGGGTTGGTAACCGCTCTGTTAATTTCTGTCTCTATGGATTTGCCTATTCTGGATATTTCATATACATGGAATCATACAGTATTTGTCCTTTTGTGACTGGCTTTCACTTAGCTGAACCTTGAAAACGTCCTGCTATGTTATACTATGTATCAGTACTTCATTTTTCCTGCTGAATACTATCCCATTGTATGGATAAACCATATTTTATTTATCCACTCTCATCAGTTGATGGACATTTGAGTTGTTTACACTTTTTATATTTCTTTTTGTTTCCTACAGCAATAGTTCTCAAACATTGCCTTATATTAGACCTCACCATCAGTATTTAAAATACTGATGCCCAGGCTGAATCCTTCATTAAATCAAAATCTCCGGGGGTGGGACCCAGGCATCACTATTTTTTAAAAGCTTCTGAAGGGGGCTGGTCAGTTAGCTCAGTTGGTTAAAGTGCAGTGTTATAACACCAAGGTCAGGGGTTTGGATTCCCGTACTGGCCAGCTGCCAAAAAAATAAAATAGAAGCTTTGGAAGGGATTTCAGTGTGCAGTCAGGTTTGAGAGCCAGTGCCCTAGGGGACCTAGCCCAGTGCTTGGACCCACTGAAGGTATCTATAAAGTGATTTAGAAAATCTGATGAGGATGTCTTACTTAAATCATGAGAGGAAGTGTTTTTATATATGATCTCTGACCTTCACAGCTTTACATTTAACACCTAAATCTGGGAACTGTGTTTCAAGGTGCCTGGCGAATGTTTGAAACCCAGTAAGTTTAACATCGGCTCTTTAAGTCCTTCATGAAGATTTGGGTGATAACTTTGTTATCAAAAGGTTTTCCTTACACCAACGTCCAGGGTTCCATCCTTGTACTGGCCAACCATACACACACACACACCAAAAGGCTTTCCCCAAGTGGGTCAGTAGAATTTTTCCATGCTTTTTCAGGAATGTGGCCTGGGATAACCTGCAATCTAGACTATTTGGGAATAGCATATAGACAAGGCAGCGAGGATAGAGTGCTCAGAAGCTTGGGATCCGATCTTGTTGGAGGCTAGGACAGAACACTGTCTTACCCTAGGAAGCTCTGTGCTTTGTTCCTGGGCTTTATTTCTTCCTCCATTAAAAACAAACAACTTAAATCTCCAAGGCAACTTTTAGCAGCTCCATTTTTTGGTTCTCTATATCTGCCTCATGAGGTCCAACTTTATACCTGACCACAGTGACTACCACTTGTACTTACCTCTATGACTTTCTGGTTTACATATTTGGAAACGGGAGCCAACTTCCAGACTGTTTGCAAGAGGGGTGTGTGTGTCTGTATGTGTGTGCACATGCTATAGCACAGCAGTCCCACTGTGGGACTTTCGAGTGTGGTGTGGGGCCTTCTGCAGCTGGTTTAGCCCCTGCCCTGTATACCCACATTGCAGACAGGGTGGGAAAAGGAAGAGAGTGGGCACCTGTGTGCACACCATGGCCTCCCTCCCCAGTGCTGCCAAATAGAGCTTGTGCAGCCCAACTCATCTCACCCTGACCCTTGCCCCTTTGGTAGGGTGGATTTAGTCACCTCTTGGGAAGCTGCATGCTTTTCTAATTCTAGTCGTCAGTAGTTTGCAATTTTTTAAATAATGTTCCTCCTATTGCTTTAAGATTTAAAAAATGTTATCCCTTTCTTTTACCTGTTCTTAATGAGTTTTGTGCTGAATGATGTACATATGTTTAAAGCACCTCAAAATGGAAGGGTTTCAGTGTTAACATTTAGGCTATATGCAATGTATACTTCTTGTATTTTCTTGAATCATTTTTTCCATTAAATGACCTTTCCTTTTTTTGCAGGAATGTAGCTGACAGGGTGGGTTAGTACCTCCAATGTCTGTGTGAGAGAAATGACCCGAATTTGGGGGCAATATTGACTCTGTGTGTAGGTGGCCCACTGGTAAAGGGTATGGAATTTTGCTTTGCAATTTTGGACTTTTGTCTGCTGTGCTTCAGCACAAAATTATAATATCGCACATAGATGCAGAACCCAACCTATTCCCAGCCTAAGGGATTAGAATAGAGGGAATGATTATAGTGCTTTGTTGCCTCCTGTGAAGGGAACAGGCACAGAGAGTATGATGCACGATGGGACTGTACTGCTTCTTCACATGCTTGGGTGAGCTAAGGACCTGTACTTTTTGTTGGTTTGTTTTGCAGTACTGGAGCCAGGGAGCCTTGCTACTGTGTCTAGAATTTTTTTTACCTAGCCAAAAACAAACAAACAAAAAACTATTAAATCCTGGCAATGAAAACCACTAAAAATAAAAACTGTCACTTTTTAACTTGTAGTAGGAAAAATTGCCAATTTTCGAGGAAGTTGTTTTTGTTCTTGGTAATTCTCAATGAAACACAATTAAAATATACATTGAAAAAACAACCCAAAAGGACTGGAACAGGACTGGTTTACTTTGTGCTATCTAGAGTCTACCCCACCAGCCAAGATGCTATTTTCCTGCTGGTTCTCAAGCTGAGACCAGGACTAAGAATGAGAACCATCCTGCAGGTTCAGGTTCTTTCTTCTCCAGAGACAGCTTCATCCTCTGCTAGAAACTTCCTTACTAGGCTGTATGTTTGGGGGGAATCCTTGGGGCAGTGGCTTCCAAACTGTGATTCAGGGGCTACCCCCTTGGGAGAGTCAGAAAGTGTGGGAGTGACGCGCTGGCCGATAAGCTCAGTTGGTTACAGCTACGTATTGATAACACTGAGATCCCAGATTTGATCCCTGTTCCCAGCTGCTGCCAAAAAAAAAAAAAAAGAAGAAGAAGAAGAAGAACTGGGGGAACCTCATCATATCTCTTCTCATTGATCCTGTTAGTGTTTCCTCCCCAGAGAGATGTGGCTAGAAAGGACACCCCTAGGTAGAAACTCACTCATCTCCCTCCCTTCTGCCTCTGCAGGATTCTTGTAGCACGTGCTCTTGCCTTGTGCTACAGGTTTCCAAAGTTCACTTGATAATGGTGCATTGTGCTATAAAGCTCCAGTGATTGTGTGTGTGCTGGAGAAGATAATAATGGAGACCAAGGAAACAATTAGTCTTTTATTTTGGTGCATGTTACTAACTTGTGAAAAGAACCAGCCTTTGGTGTTACAAGACTTTTGAATACAGACAGAACTGGCAATTTCAAGGGGAAGAAAAGGGTGAAGAAACTAACATTTACTGAAAACCTACTAGCACTATACTAGGCCCTAGACATGTTCTCTTACTTGATCCAGATGATAAATCTATAGAGATGGGGGTATTATCTCCATTTTATGGACAAGGAAGGCTATCCAAAGAGGTTAAATCCAGGGTCACACTGCTCATAGGTGGCAGAACAGGGGTTTTGAATATCCATAATCTCTACTCTCCGTTGCTTGTTTTGCTTCTTCCCTCTCTTTCTTCTTTCTTTCCTTGTCTAATGACTATGGGTATTTTGTTAGATGCTAAATAATGAGGAACTCCCTTACAAAAATAAGTGTTCTTACCTCAAGGAGCTCATTCAGTGTTTACCAAAGTGGGGGTGCTGTTGGTGCATGTGCTGGACTTCTCTTTGGAGTGGAGTATTGTCCCACTCCCACCTCTGTATAATTCCAAATGCTCCTTAGATGGTGGCACAAGGCCCAGTGGAAGCACTGTGGAACATGGACTTCTAGAGACAATTTGAAGCCAGTATATTACTGCTTGTCCTCAGGAAGTCTCAGAATATTACTTTCTTGTTCTTTGTAGGGAAGCCTGTCATCTCTCCCTGTTCATACCTTTTATTCTGAAGGAAAGGGGGTAGGAGAGAGATCATAGAAAGTAATGAAAGCTCTAGAAGCCAGAAGGACTAGGTACATTTTATTCACTCAGGCAGGGTGACTCGTTCAGATCCCTTAACACAGAGAGCAATGTTATTTGATAAGGTGATTGTTACTGCTGGTTGCTGGTATTTGGCATTTTTCGGGCCTATAGCTGCAAGGAATTGATCCTAAAAAGATAAACATTACTATTATTTTCTTTTTCAAAGAGATGAATTAAAAGTCATGTGCCATCTCTCTCTGGGTCTTTACCACTTTTCTATGTGGCACTTTCTGAAGAAGTCTGAGTAGTGAGGGTAAGAGTCTGGGAAGCTGTAGAATAGGAAAATGCTTTAGGAAAAAAGTCTAAAATGTGGGGGGCAAAATGAGTTTGCCTGTTTCTTGTCCTTTTTGTGACCATCAGCCTAAGATTAACAACTAATATCCTCTAAGAAAATACACTTAAATAATAATTATGTTGATTGTTGTATTATTCAGATTGTAAAATTCTTTAATAGATATTTGAAGATGCTATCTCATTCTCTCAAAAAATCAATTTTATTGTTAACTTTATTGTTAATTTTATTGTATATTCATAGTTCTTAAGATACAATACTTTATTTATAGTAGATTACCCAAAGAATAATTTTGAAGTATCATTATTGGGGATGAAGTTAAGTAATTATTCTATGACTAGTATTTGGATCATAAACGGTAAAACATGATATCTTTATTACCTAAGTAGTTTTAATTCTTTAATCTTAGTAGACACCTTAGGTATACAATGGAAATATAGAATTCTAAGCCTAAATATGTACACTTATTTATTCCACAAATATTTATTAGGTATCTACATACTCTAGAGAACGTTTAGGATATGAAGTTGTTTTAATCTTCTGAGGTAATGCAGCAAATGTCCTCCTTGAAGGACATGTTTTTCAAACTGTCCCTCCTATTTGATCCTTTTTGCTCTTTGTACACCTGAATTTTAGGGTGTTTCATATCATAATTAACATAAATTAGTTAATGTCTCTTGTCTGCTCTGCTTTGGGGTAGGGACGGTACTTTATTATTTTGGTAACTCTGATGTCTAGCACCATACCTGGTTCTTACTTAGTAGCTGCTCAATAAATGTGAGGGTGTGTCAGTTAACTGCTCTCTAAGAACTTCGTATTTAATACAAGCTAGTCTGTGATATATGACAGTGCAGATGAGAATATGTCATTTCCCCAAGGTCTGGGGTTTGATCCCTGTATCAGCCAGCTGCCAAAAAAAAAAAAAAAAAAAAGAATATGTCACCTCCAACTGGGGTGCTCAGAGAGGATTTCCTTGGAGGCAGTGTCATTTTAACTGGACTTTTTTTAAGTTAGTAGATTTCATTTGGCTCAGGCTTCAGTTGGAAGCCCCAGGAAAGGTGCAGGTATGAGCTAGACTGTGGCAGGTAATTGAGTTGGTAAGTCTGGAAAGGTTAACTTGGGGGTGGCTGTAGAGGTCCTTTGGTGCTCATGCACAGCATTTCAAATTTATACAACGCATCTGGAAACCAGGGAAGGTTTTGGAAAGGGCAAGACACATGAGCTGTGTGTGGATAGGAAGTTGTTATGGTGGGTGAGTTGGAATATGGACAGGTTGGGGCCGGCCCGTGGCTCACTCGGGAGAGTGCGGTGCTGATAACACCAAGGCCACGGGTTCGGATCCTATATAGGGATGGCCGGTTGGCTCACTAGCTGAGCATGGTGTTGACAACACCAAGCCAAGGGTTGAGATCCTCTTACTGGTCATCTTTTTAAAAAAAAAAAGAGAAGAAAAGAAAATGGACAGGTTGGAGGCAGGGAGGTGGTGAGGGGGCTTCTGCTGTGGTGTGGGTTGTGAGCACTATGATGATGGCTTAGTCAGTTTGGCATCAGCACACATATTGAGGATCTGTCATTGCAACTCTTAAATCGTAACTTTGCTAGCTATTTAAAAAGAATTTGTTAAAGCCTTTTTTTAAAAGGAGGGGAATGGATTTTCTGTTGGTCCCACCATGAAACCACTCATGCTGAAGCTTGCACACTCTGCTGTTCCTGGGTTTAAACAGAAACTCATCTGGCAGTGTATTCATTCCATTGATGAAAGGAGAGAAAAAACCAGCCAGAAGTTGCTGTTTGCTTTAAGAATGGATTGTTTTCCTCCCCAAGGTGGCACAGAGGGAGCTTCTCTCTTTTTGTCCTTCTCTAAGATCGATTTACTGTCTTCAGTCAACTGTAACAGGTTGACTCTTGGCTTCCAGTCACTATGATTAGCAGCATTCACTCAAGAAAAGAAAAAACAGGGACAATATCCTCTCTTCTCTCTCCTATGGGCTTTGCTTGTGAGCCCCCAGACAAACAGATGTGGGGTCTAGCAGTGTTGATGATGACAGCTGCAGTCTCTTGGACTCTCCCCATGCTGGGCATGGTGTTAAGTGTTTAACCAATGGTTTTTGTTCTGTGCATTCCTTATTACACCTGGTGATATAGGGAGCATTCTCCCTGTTGTATAGGTGAAGGTGCACTTCAGTTTCATCCTCTTTAGATTGTGGATTGTACCTGTGGCATAGTATTCTTAGAATTAAATAAGATAAAGAACTGGGCACAGGATCTAGCACATGGTACACATTCAACGAATGGTGGCTATGATTATTATTGTAATTATATTTCTTCTTTGTAAGGAATGTTTGAATGTGTGGGGATCTGCGATTTCCTTGGCCCACTTGGGAAAAAGTTCTTCCTTGAATTCTAGCTGCATAATGGCCTAATGCTGTTTTTTTGCTCTCTCCTATAAACTATTCGTTCTCCCGTGGTTTTCCCTATGCATGTCCTGGTCTTATTGCAAGGGCCTGGTTGTTGTGGAGACTGAGGCCTCCTGAGACAGAAAACCACCCCACGGCAAGGCCTTGCATGTATCCTGGAACAGCAGAGTCCCTCCACACTGCCCACGCTCCTTTGGGGAACCCTCTAGCCTGTCCACTGGGTTCCCTGTACTTTAGGAGGACTGTTAAGCCATCTCATAGTACTCCTTCCCAGGCCCACTCCTTCACTTGTGGGCAGTTTTCTTACACTGGGTTTGTAGACCCAGCAACATGGTGTATCCACAGGCAAGTTATGTATGTAGACAGAAAGAATTTGGGTTATGGAAGTGCATTAATGTAAAGCCAAATCCAAACACAAACTGAGATGACCCATGTGGCCTTGTCCTCTTTCTTTCCGCCACCCCTTCTTTAAAGGCTTTAAAATATTTCTTTTGTAATAACTACCCCTAAGTAACTTCAGCCTTGAAAAAAAAGGCAGAGTGGTGAAGGGAAAGAAAACCTTCTAAGGCGACCCTTGAGGGAGATGACAAAATTGAAGATTTTTTACATTTACCACTCTTTGTTGTTGCCATGCAAATGTCTGACACATAAACAAGTTATGACCTCACGTTCTATTTTTCATATAGTGGTTAGACCTAGAAGCCTAAAAAGATGTCTCTCGTGGTCATTTGACATCTGCAACAGGAGTTGAGTTTATTAATAGCATTAATACTTCACCCTTGGGTTGTTCTTTATGTTTTTCAGGGTATTCATATACCTTTTTTTCATATGGAAAAGAATTCTGTGAGGACTGGTACTGTCTTCGTTTTCCCTTACAGGAACAGCACAGTGAGATTAGGTGGCTAGGGCACAGTCATCCCATATAGCTAGTTAGCAGCAGTGTACCCAACTGTCCCCTCCATGTCTTTGTAAGCCAGAGTGCTTTGCACTGCACCGTGCAGCCTCCCTAGGGAAGCCTGGCTTTATTCTAAAGTAAGAGGATAAGAACTCTGGTTCTGTAAGAAAAATATGGGTTGGATCTCACTGTCACATTTATTGGGTGGGTGTCTTCAGGCAAAAATACTTAACATCTCTGTGCTTCAGTTTCCTTACTCCAAAATGGCAATGATGATAATATTGTCCACCAGCAGGATTGGTATTTGTGTAAATGAGGTAATCGATACGAGTGCTTGGAATAGTGCAGGGTGCATAGAAAGTGTGTTATAAATGGTGGCCAGTATTATTGCTTAGACTGTGTCATACCTGTCTTTATCTGGACTTAGAATCTTGATACTGTGATCTTTCATTCTCAAATCTTAATGTGAAGGCTCACCAGGTAACTGCTGTTCCTGCATAATTATTTAGTGGGTTAGTTGAAAAGATTTACATTAAGGGAAATGTTCCTGTGTTGGTTTTAAGAGAATGAAGTATGATACATATGCTAATGATAATTTCCTTTTTAAGAGGTCTAAATTGCTGCCTGGCAATTGGCAATGACAGTGGGTGCTGTTCATTTTCTAGTTTACATCTGAAAGCAGTTGAAATATAATTTCTGAACTCGGCGTTAATTTTTATCCTTAGTTGGAACAGATAGTACTCTCCTTATCTTCTAAGGCCCCTTATTTCTATCCATTCTTCAGATGACCTTTGCAGTAATCGTGGTAATTGTGTATAGTCTGGACCATAACATTGCTGAATAACATGTTTCAAAATCATCCATTTAATCAGTATAAGTCCACTTAGTAATTCAGATCCTCTAGTAACACCAGATCTTTCAGGTCATTGAAGTAGCTTTTTACAAATAATTGCTAACAATATAAATACTACCTTTAAATTTGCCCCTGAAGAGTGTGGAGGGCTCACACTCATGCAGAGCTTCCTGTCCAGCAACACAGCCACCAGCCTCTTGTCGTTTCTAAGCACTTGAAATGTGGCTAGTACAACTGAGGAACTAAATTCATTTTTTATTTTAATGAATTTTGATTTAAGTTTAAAAACAGCAGTAGTATAAAATTTTTTTCTTAAATATACCTTAATTGTTTTGGTTGGACTACATTTCATCTTATGTTGGATAAGATTTGTTGTAGTCTGTTGAGTGTGTCTGTCACTTCTAATATCTCAATAATTTTAAAATTTTGGTTACATGCAAAAATAATTTTTGGATATACTGCATTAAAAATATTGTTAAAATTAAATGTAATTTTTTTTCGTGAGGCTTGGCTACTAAAAAATTACAATTATGTATGTGGCTTGCATTATATTTCTATTAGACAGTGCTGCTTTAGAGAATCTTAAAAGTAAAATAGGCTGAAATTAGCCTGTTTTTTAAAATTGAAAATTAGTTTTCAGACATATTTTGGAATTCATAGAATCAGAGGCATTTAGAGGAAGGGATCTTAGAGATCACCTAACCCAACCCCAAATGATGAAACTGAGGCCAAGGATTACTGTAAAATGATGTGACCTAATCCCAGTTGGGGACTGGAACCTGGTATTGTTTATAGCCTACTGCTTTGGGTCCTGGGTTTACTTTGCATTGGAAATGTAGTGGATATCACAGCTGTAAAGAACTTAGACTTCTACCAGATCCAGACTAAAGAAAATGCTTTTAAAAAGGAATTGTTTTAGGTGGTAAAGAAAAAGAATTTTCATCCTGTGCCTATCAGTGGACAGTGTGATTGATCATTTAGGTGTCTGACACATTTGTGTTGGGCAGTATAATGATATTTCCATGGGGAATAGTAGTGAGATAAAAATAATCCTACACTTGGTGTGAGCATTTACTTTGGAAAACTTCTTACAACTGGCTTTCATATTTTAACTTAAGTGTTTTTTTTTTTTTTCTTTTCTCAAAGCCAGAAATTTTTAACCAGACCCATGGCTTTTGTCTTTGAGGAAAAGACTCAGAGCTTGACTTCATGTGTTTTTTATTTAGTCAAGGTTGACTGATATTATTTAAAAGTTTTATAGTATTGTTTTCTTATGAGAGTAGCAAAACTGATTTAAAGGAAGAAGCCACCCACAACTGCAATGAACACCCTGAGAGCAAACCAGAATTTTATTTTTTGAGGAGTGGAGGAGGAAGGGGAGGCATTACAATTTACTGAATGGAGATTTGATTTACAGGTATGTTTGTCAAATTTGGGGGGGGCAGCGGATGCTGCTTCTGCCTCACGTGCAGTTAATGAGCTGTGTGACCTTTGATACCTGACCTCCATCTCAGTTCCTTCATGTCACTGACCTTCACACAGAGTAGCATGAGAATTAAATGACTTAATGATGGAAGTGAAAGTGTTTTGTGCCCTTAAAGCAATAAAGATGTAAGGGCTCATCTCTAAGGGCTTTCTTTCTCCAAGGGGGTGTGGAACTATTTCTTGGGTTACACTTAGGTCTTGGTGAGTCCTTGGATGAGTCAGGTTTGTAATGTGCATTTAGTGGGTACATGGTCTTGACCTCCTGATTTGGGGGTTTTCAGGGGTCCAGACTAATTTTGAGCCACTTTTGCTCTTGGTAATGTAACACTGGAGGCCAGGCAGTGGAGAGGATCTGCCTGCAGGGGCTTAGAACTGGAAGGCTCTTATTCCCATTGTATTAAGCAAGGGTATAGTCTTAGAAAACCACACAGTATTCAGAGCTTACCGGTGGGGAAAGGAAAGTCCTCTGCAGAAGAGTGTAAGTCAGACATTGAGGGGTTTTCTGATAACAGAGCTTCACAGGCCATTAATTTGGCTGCAGGATTGAATTCCACACAACAGTTTTGTAAAGGTCTGTTTTTAAAGTAATTCCTAATATTTAATGAATTTTTAAGTAACAGAAATTGTAATAGGAAAGTCTAGTTTGAAATCTGTGTTAGGTTGACTAGATGACTATATACTTTATAATCATAAGCTATTTTCTGTATATCTATGTGTGTGTATTTAATAGAATATCTTTCTAAGAAAACACAAAAAACTGATGCCAGTGGTTGCTTTGGGGAGGGTAACCGGGAAATTACTTTTGCAACTTTCAAATTTTATACAATATACATATTTTGTCTATTAAAAAAAAGACACTGTCATGTCCTAAAGGAGTTTACAGTCTAGTCAGACCATTGTTAAGAAAACCCCAGTAAGACATATAAAGTACGGGGTAGATACTGGCTTATGGGAAGATTGATTTCAATGTTAAATTCTCCTTATGTAGGTAAGTTGGCCTGATTTGCCTGTAAGTCATCTGGGTCAGGCAGGTCTGAGTGTCCAAAGGGCAGGTTTCCAAGTCTTGGTTTTGCGCCTGGGGAGAGCGCACAGGGCTAAAGCAGTTTCCAGATCTTGTCCTGCTGTGGTATGAATGCCAATTAGCTGTGAGCATGCAGACAAGCCTCCCAAGTTTGCAGTCAGAAGTTCTGGGCCAGAGTCTTGGCTCTGCCCCTTGCCGAGATATGGGATTTGATCCCCAAAGCCTCAATGTGCTCCTGGCCCACCTTCCCCCTGTTACTGCCGCCCATGAACACTCTTGAAGACCACTCTTGGAGACCGTGAAGTGTGCAAACACCAGCTGTAATAGAAGCTGTTAGGGGCCTGCAAGGCCAGTAGGCTAGAGCAAAAGATGCCAATTGAAAAAGCAAAGATGTATCTTTTTCCCTGTGTCAAATAACTTGGCAAGAGTTGTAGTATTAGAAAAGTGTTTTGTAATCCTTTGGCTTCTGGCCTTGGGCAAATTATTGCACCCTCTAGACCTGTCTCCCTGTTTGCAAAATGTGAGGGTCTGTCTAGGTGATTCCTAGGGCTCCTTCCAGTTACAGCATTCTGTGAGAGTGTGACATTAACAGTAATTCCCAACTCAAGTGAGATGAGTCATACTAAATGAAAAGTCCAAATGCAAGGAGGAAGTCTCTGCGTGTGAGAGTTTTCCTTGCGTTGGAGAATCTGAGCCTCTGGAGGGAAACAAGGGAAAACATTGCCACCACCAAGAAGGGAGACCAATAATGCATAAAGAGTCAAGTATCTATTTTTGTGCATTCTCACCACTTCCACAGCCTCCTTTGCTTTCAGTGTTCACTTGGGCTAGGCCTTGGGAAACTAAGTTTAACCTTGTTTATTGGGTAGGATGTTCATACCTTATGGCAATTGTCACCTCCTCTGTGAGGTCTTCCTGTGCAGATTTAGTGGTACTTCCTCCGTGCTGTGACATGCCGTGACATGCTTCTCATCCTGTTGCCTCATATCTAAGACCAGAGAGTGTCTAATTTATTTTTGTATTCCTGGCGCCTAGTGCAGTTCCTGGCACCTGAGAGGTGGTCTGTATGTGCATACTAGAAAAGCAGATGGATCAAGGATCCACTTAGGGTAGTGGATCAAGATCAACAACTAATATTGTTGATTTTGACCACCACCTTTGTAACTACCACCACTCTGGTAAAATGAAGTTTCAGCCATTAGTAGCTTATTTCAAGAAATATTTCATACTCAAAAAAGTCCACACCAAAAAATATTAAACAGACCCCTTGGTCTGCAGTTTAACAGGTTCTGCAGTTTAAAAAAAAAAAAGCAAGCTAAGTTTTATATAGTCTATATATAATAGTATATGATATATTATACATGTATCTATAATTCATCACCACCACTATGGGCACATAGGGTTTCTGGCTAGCAGCAACATACAGCATTTAGTTACCTACTCAGCCCCCAAGCCTGGGTGACTGGTCTTGATTCTTATTACTGTTAGCTAATTATAGGTAGTTAAATCTGAAAAGGACCGTGATGATTGAACTAAATTTCTTTTTACAAAGGCAGGACCCAGAGAGAGGGTAAAGGATAACTAAGGGAGAGAAGGAGTGGCAGAAGTGTCTGTAAAGAGCCCCTGCAGTTTGAGTGCTTGTGCCCACCCACATGGGGGACTCCCCTGTATGAGGAGGGTACATGAAGATGGGCAGCAGAGCTGTTTGACCTCAGGGTGGATATCTGAGCTACCTGATGAGACCATGCCCAGTTAATTTCCATGTAGGTTAGGTAAAATAGAGGGTTGGACCAAATGCTCCTAAAGGTCTGTTGGTAATATGAGTGTGTGTGTTTGTGTGTGTGTCTTCCTGTCATTCTAATAGAAAAATGTATCCTACAGTTTGCTTGTCAAACCAAGCCATTCTTGGCACAGTAGTGATAACCCTTGCATAAGTCTTTTGAAGCCTAATAGCAGCATCCTGCTCAAATACAAAACCACCAGAAAATAACTGTGGGGACCCAGGTATGAAACCTCATGGAAAAGTCAGAGCCATGCACTCTATAGCAAATGGGATTATCTATTGTTTTGGAAATTAACCGTCCTTTCTGACCAAACTATATATGTGTCTCTTGAGAGAATAGCCTAACTTCTCACTCTTTTCACTTTCCAGTTTTGATTTATCCTTGCATCATGCTTTGCAGTTTACAGACAAGCATAATGGGTGAGAGTTCCAGTAAACTGGCTGGATCATATTTCTTAGATTGAGTCATTGCTGAGAAACTTGTTTATGAACAGGAAGCAGCCCATGAAAATGTCTCTCTGTACACAGTAACATGCCAGACTGCGAGGAAACTGGACCACTTTCTAATTGAAAGATAAAAGGGTAGAAGGATGGTTCTACTACTCAGTGAATGGTAAATTTGTGATCTAGGGTTTTAATTTGTTTAGTAATTCTTCTCGGTGTATATTTGGGGATTTTGTGCTGTTAAAAATCTCTAGTAGTTGAAGATTGGGGAAATAATCCTTAGATTTCTCTAGAAGGAAATCTTAGATTAGTGGTAACTATTACTACTTATTAAGAGTCTCTACTGATGTGTATAACTGGTTGCTAGGCCAGTTATTTTTTTAAACGGCACTGTAGTTACACAGAAATAAACCTGGCAAGATTTACACTTGGCTTAGGTGGCTGTAAGGTCCCTTTCATCTCCAACATTCCGTGATTCTATGTTTTTAACCACCTACTTCACAATTATTGCAGCAACACAATCAAGAGTTAGCAAATCAATTCAGTAAAACCAAAAGGACTTGAATGTGGGCACATGGTAAAGAATGACCTGTCGTCTGCCTTCTCTAGAATTCTCAGTGGAGACTATAATTGGCATTGTATTGTACCAGGGTCTTCAAAAAGTTCATGGGAGGGCTGGCCGGTTAGCTCAGTTGGTTAGAGAGTGGTGTTATGACACCAAGGGTTCAGATCCTGGTCTGGCCAGCCACCAAAAAAATAAAAATAAAAAGTTCATGGGTAAATTTGCACTAACTTTTAATTTTATATAATTCTATATCCCTCGTATATCTTCTTGTAATGCAGTGTGGGAGAGAGCCATAGAGAAGTAAATAAATATGAAATATAATAGTCATAAGCAAGATGTATTTTAAAAAGCACATCTGTCTGCTTGGTGTCATTTTACTTTAGTAAAGATTATGACTGCACAATACTGCCTTGTAAATCAAGGAGATCTTTTTTGTTGCTGTTTTATCAATCCTTCAGAATTCAAGCATGCCCTCAATTGTTTTTGTAGCCTCCTATAGCTCTTGATTTGGCTTATAGTCACCCAGACGGGGGGATATAATTCATGTTCCATACAGTTTTGCTCAAAAATATTTGGGCAACATCCATGGGAAAAAATACTAAACCAGATTTAGTTTTTAGGTAAATAATATAATTACCTGGGCATAAATATAAGGAATAAAATGTATGAAACAAAACATAACCAGGTGTACCATAAATTCTAAATACTAGTAACTAATATTTGGGTAAAGGAAAGATCTTAGGTGAATAAACTTTAAAATAAGACTTATTATTTTTTAAATAGAAGTACATGATTTTAGGGGCCGGCCCGTGGCTCACTCGGTAGAGTGCGGTGCTGATAACACCAAGGCCCCGGGTTCGGATCCCATATAGGGATGGCCGGTTAGCTCGCTGGCTGAGCGTGGTGCTGACAACACAAAGTCAAGGGTTAAGATCCCCTTACCGGTCATCTTTAAAAAAAAAACAAAAAACAAAAAACACGATTTTAAGAGAGAGTAACTTAAGACACTACCCTTATACCATAAAATTGGAAGCAAGGATCAGTTTTCATCTTCTTTTACAGAGTTGGTAATATGCACAATTTAACAGTTTATTGTTGAAGTTTATTTTTAGAAGGAAACCTGCCACCTTCCCAACATTCTCAGGGCAAAATAGAGGGTGGGAGTGGGAAGGGAAGAAAGGGATTGTTAAGTGCACGCCTCATTTATACATCTGAGTGTGTAAAAGAAGCCATTTTTTTCATTTCAAATACTTTCCCAAAGTCTCAGTTTACTGAATAGCTTTTTTTTTAAAGATGATCGGTAAGGGGATCTTAACCCTTAACTTGGTGTTGTCAGCACCACGCTCTCCCAAGTGAGCTAACTGGCTATCCCTATATAGAGACCCAAACCCTTGGCCTTGGTGTCAGCACCACACTCTCCCAAGTGAGCCAGGGCTGGTCGCCCGAATAGCTTTAATGTAGGAAAGAGACTATGTATCTTTGCTTTATCTTTTCTTGTTTTTTTTATAAATGCTGGTTTGTTCAAGGCATTAAAATTGGCTTGCAGGGCCGAGCCCGTGGCACACTCAGGAGAGTGCGGCGCTGGGAGCGCGGCGACACTCCTGCGGCGGGTTCAGATCCTATATAGGAATGGCTGGTGCGCTCCCTGGCTGAGTGCGGTGCGGGCGACACCACACCAAGGGTTGCGATTCCCTTACCGGTCACGAAAAAAGACAGACAGACACACACACACACACACACACACACACACACACACACACACAATTGGCTTGCAAAAGACATATTTAGTATAGATTCTGTGTTTGAGACTTTTCTTTGTTTATCCTGGTATAGAGATGTTTGTTTTAAAGTGGTATGAGATAATTGTCCAACTTAAGATTTCCTGTAAAACATATAACAAATTACCCAGATGGCAAATGATGATATATACATTTTAAATATGAGTATTTCCGTGAGGCCAGATGGTGATTTAACATGAATCGTCCAATATTTTTGTTTCTTATTAAATTGTCTTCTTTTGTCTAAGCCAAGCTAGCAACATAATTTGGAACACACTAGGAATCACTAGAGGACACCACCATAAAAATTCAGGCACTATGTGGCAGGCGGCATATGCTGTGTGAAGGCTCACAGCAGTGCTTGCGTTGCCCTTGGGAAGACCAGTTGTAAGGAAATGCCTGTTGAAATGCCATACCTCCCCAAGGCCTACTGATCTGACATTTTGCACTGTGGCCTTCCTCCTTGGGGGACTGCAGGGAATCAGGCAGCTGCACTTCCTCAAAGCCTTGCATTTATGTGCACAAGAGCAGTTTTAGTTCTTCCTTAGGCACTTCTCTTCCCTAGGCACTTATCTTCCCCATTGCGGGTGTCATGTTCGTGTTTGTTATGGGTTCCACCCAGACTATTATTTCCTCTTAGATGATGTGCGAGTTTGTAGAAAGATGGGTAATTTGTGGAATAAGTCATATGCCCAGTCACAAGGCTCGTTTCAGGAAATGCTCACTGCATATAAGGTTAGCACAGAACATAGTACTGAGCCTGTGGGCCTCCCCAACTGTGAGTTTTGCGTTAACAAACTTCTGCTCTTTTTCAACATAAAGCTTTGAATGTTTCCTACAGTATCAAATCTCTGCAGGCTTTTTCCTTCTGAAACTTACATGAAAATCTGAGTAACAGAGTATGACATACTAAGACCATGACAAGATACCTATTGCTGCATTCTAAATTTGATCAGAACATCTGTTTTTAGGAATCTAAAGTAGTTGCTTAAAACTCAGCTTTCTTTTTTCCTCTTTTTAAAGCAATTTTCTTTTAGAGACGTGTCATAACAAGAATAAATATTACATAAACTTAAAAATACAGAGGAAGGGCCGGCCCGGTGGCGCACTGGATAGGTGCGTCGCTTGGGAAGCGCGGCGGCGCTCCCGCCCGAGGGTTCAGATCCCACATACAGACCGGTTCCCGCTCACTGGCTGAGCAAGGCGCGGGAGCAACGCAGAGGGCTGCGATCCCGTTGCTGGTCCCTGGTCCGGTACAGGGGCAACACTGAGGGTTGCGATCCGTTCCCGGACACGGAAAAAGACAAAAGACAAAAAAAAAAAAAAATACAGAGGAAAATCTCTCAGAACACTTTGAAACCTGTTTTGGTCCCATTATTGCATTGAATGCTCCCCAGTCTGATTAAGAATAATTAGATTTTGTTACTTGAAACATCTTTTGGTGGCATTCCTGCTGGAGACAGTAAGCTAGTGCTGTAGGACCTGCTTAGTCTTCCAGGGTCCAGCATTGTTTCAGATCAGATAATAAGAACAGGATGCTCAAGAGCTGATCCAAATAATGCTTTATGTTTCATTTTTTCCTGTTTTTCATTTATTTATTTATTTTATTTATTTATTTATTTAAAAAGATGACCGGGAAGGGGATCTTAACCCTTCACTTGGTGTTGTCAGCACCACGCTCACCCAGTGAGCAAACCGGCCATCCATATATGGGATCTGAACCCGTGGCCTTGGTGTCATCAGCACCACACTCTCCCGAGTGAGCCACAGGCTGGCTCTCATTTTTCCTGTTTGTTGATAATGATCCATCAAAGTGTTTTTTGATCATACTATGGAAAAATAAAAACAAAAACACATTGATTTGGAGCTTGTGCATTGAAAAGTAGTAATAGCTGGAACTGAGTGGCACCTGAGTGGGTGTATGTGTAAACATAAAAGTATGTGTAAAAGTGTATGTAAATGTATATGGGGTACCCACTACCATCACCACATGGTCACCACCAACAAAACCACTACCACCATTCACTAAATTTACATCATCTAATTTTCTTATTAAGGTGCCTTATAAATAACTCAGAATCTCTCAAATAAAAATTCTTTTTCAGGGCCGGCCCCGTGGCCTACTTGGGAGAGTGCAGCGCTTGGGAGCGCAGCGGCGCTCCCGCCACGGGTTCGGATCCTATATAAGGATGGCCGGTGCGCTCACTGGGTGAGCGCAGTGCGGACGACACCATGCCAAGGGTGCATCCTCTTACCGGTCACAAAAAAAAGGACAAAAAAAAATTCTTTTTCAGGAAACACATTTTCAGGGCTACTTGATCTGTGTGTCTCCCCGGTTGCAGTCATCATATTGGCTCAATAAATCCTTGCTATTTGTATTTAGTCTTAGTTTCTTTTTAGGTCAACAGAAGTGACCACTCACATCAGCTCAGGGTATACTAGCATAACAATAGATGCTTCCTTCTGAAGCCCTGCCTTTTTTTTTTTTTTTTTTTCTCACAGAACTCAGATGAAACCCTATTGCCCTCAGAGAGGGTGTTTCAAGTATACTAATTGTCGGGTGGTAGGTTTGAAAAAAAAAATCTTTTTCTCTTCACAAGTGGCACAATGCTAGTAGTCAATTTCAGACCTGCCCTGAGGAAGAACCAAGCAGCTTCATTGCTTCAATGAAGCTATCCATGATTGTGGAAAAAGTGAATTAGTTCATTCTTTCTGTCTAGATAGTCGCAACATTATCTTCGGCTCCCACTAGTTAGGTCCACAATTTCATTATTATCCACTGGCCTGGAGTTTGGTGCGTATAGCAAGTGGTAAAGCCTATCACTGTCAACATGCAGAACACTTCCGTAGATCTCTTTCACGTCTCATTTGATCCAGCAACATCTGTATGCTAGGGTAGGATGGAATAATAAACTAAATGTATAGCTAAAACCGTCTAAACCTCTGACATTATTTGGTGGGAAGGGAAACGGGAAAAAAGAAATAACAGAGTTATATCAACTCTTGGAATGATTTCTACTGATAATTTTAGTGTAAATTCCATTAGAGATTTTTCCTCCAGTCCATGAGGGCTGAGTTCTAGGGATACTTTGGAAGTCAGATTCATGAACAGATGTCTCCAACATAAATCGCTTTAGCGCTGCTTCGGTTCTTGTACGAAAAGGCCACAACTGGATACTGGTTTTTATCCTGGGATCTCTTAACATGAAGTCCAGGCAGTCTGGGGGGACTGAGGGAGGAATGTGTCAGAGTGGTCTCCAGGTGCAGGGACAAGTATTTGGGTTTCTTTTACTGATCTTCTAAACAGCCCAGCACACTTTTTACACATTAGTTCTTGAGAGAGGCAGGAATCAGTACTGCTTATTTTTTAGAGAAATATTAAGATTATAGAGTTCAATGAAGATTGCATGGTCATGCATTCCTTTAAACTGCTAGCATTTAGTAGATGTGAATATACTGAACGCCTCAATGCCTTGGTCAGATAGCTCCAGTTTGCATACTGTGCTTTATCTAGATTCACTGAGAAGAAATGTCCCAACCTAAACAGAATTCTAAAGTAGGTTTCATCTTTTTCACATGATGACCTTTGGGTAACACTTCCATTAAAGTGGAAACAAATCCTTTTTCAGAGTGGGAATTATGCTTATTTTAGTGGGGAAACTCTTGAGATTATATAGCTATATATGACTGAGTGCTCTATGGTTGCTATTTTGTTGCTCTTGGCCAGGAAATTGATCCAGGTCACAGGTGCTTAATCCATCCTTCTGTAAACTGGCCACTTCACACCACCAAGATACTAAAGCAAAGAATATATACTACAATGGATTTTATGTCTTGTCTAATTTAGGAACCACTGGCCAATGATTAGATTTTGTATTTTTAATGTAGGCTAGTGGTTAGAAAAGCATGAACCCTTGAGGCTGCCTAGGTATGTATCCCTGTTCAGCCACTTTCTAGTAGTATCACTTCTTTCTTTCCTTTATTTATTTTTATTTTTTGGTGGCTGACAGGGATAGAACCATGGACCTTGGTGTTATCAGCACCATACTGTAATTCTTTCTAAACCTCAGTATTCTTATTTGTAAAGTAGGGATAGTATTTTATCTTTATATGGTTGTTTTGAGGATTACTTTGTATATGTAAAGTACTTAGAACAGTGCTTGGCACAAAGGAAGCCCTTAATAGATGTTGGCTTAAAAACAGTTAGGTATGCCCTAGCCAGTTTTAAATAGCTATAGGTATTGTTTTAACTGTACCTACTGTTTGTGCTTTACACTATACTGTATATTATTGTTCAAAGCTAGAGTGAGGATGAACCGCATAAGCAGGGTTTCATAGCCTTTTAAGATTCCAATACCAAACTTTGATCAAGGGTAGAGGTTGCCTGTGCCATCCAGTTAGCTGTGCTGCCTCCAAGTTTGGCGGCCTGGTCCTTTGTTGGGTAAAAGCTTGACTACTCAGTGAAGCCACAACCATGTTATTTTTGTCCTTGAGAGGCTGAAAGTAGTAGAGGTCTAGACCTACCAGGTAGTCAGTCCAGCGCTGCCGCCAACTGTCAGCAGAACTGAAATACAAAGTCTGATGTTTGTGCACACTGTATCCATTGGCTGTCTGGTCCCAACTCCCATTGCTCCTATGTCTTGATTTTTCCAGTCTCAATTTCATTATTTTTAATATAGATGATTTGTTAAATGGAAACTGATTTAAACTTCTTGTTTAGACTTTTCTAAAAACTAAAGTTACAAATCAGAAAAACTGTTTTTGACATATTTTTGGTTGGGAAAATCTGAAAGTGGTTTCTAGGCCTAGCCTGATCATATAAATTCTCTCCCCATGTATCTTTTACTAAATCAAAATAACCATTCCCACTTTATAAGATCCTTCCCATATCTTAACACTTTCCCTGGAGTGATTTTGTTTTTTTTTTTAAGAGGGTTATTTATGACTTCTCAGGAGGGAACCTGGTGGGTGCCCACTATCCCTTTTCCAACTTTTTGGTTGGCAATGGACAACCTTCTCTTTATCAACTTGTTCACACCTCAGGAACTAAAACTCAAGTTGAAAGGAAATTATTTAATTGGGAGCCAATGACACAAGAGTAGCAAGAGGGAAGAGATAATTAGTCCAGTGTAGGAAGACCAAAAGAATGGCGATATTTCACAATTACTATATTGACCATTTAACTTGGAGTTTTTCTCTCTATAAACTGGGTATTTGCTGAGCAAGTTTGAAGAAAACTCCATGTATTCAGTCATGCTTCTCCAAACCCCATTTCTAAAAAAGCCAGTGACTTAGAGTGTTTGCTTTAATTTCTACTTTGTTTTAAACACATGTGAGATTTCTTTAAGTTCAAACACCAATGTGCAACATTAGTAACTTTGCCCTTTAGCGACCTCTACCATCACCCAATCATTAATGATCCAAGTTTTTAAGTGACTAGAATGGATGGCTGTGTGTTTGTAGGTTGGTTGTTATTTTACATGAACAAATTCTCACTGAATGGAATTAACTGTGCTCTTCTGTAACACTGGATCTATGTTCGCCTTCAGATTTTGTTTTATAATCTCCCCTCTCCTCAACATCTACAAAGGGAAAAGGTGAGAATTAACTTATATGGTATCTGCCATTTAAAAACCATCTTAACCATGCACGGTCTCTCTCCTTCCTTTTTTGTTTTAAACACAGGACATGGATTTGATTGACATACTTTGGAGGCAAGATATAGATCTTGGGGTAAGTCGAGAAGTATTTGACTTCAGTCAGCGGCAGAAGGAGTATGAGCTGGAAAAACAGAAAAAACTTGAAAAGGAAAGACAAGAACAACTCCAAAAGGAGCAAGAGAAAGCCTTTTTTGCTCAGTTACAACTAGATGAAGAGACAGGTGAATTCCTCCCAATTCAGCCAGCCCAACACATCCAGTCAGAAACCAGTGGATCAGCCAACTACTCCCAGGTACAGAGTACTCAGTTCTTGGAAAAGTGTATGGCAAGGCTTAAGAAAACTTTGACTGAAAAATGAAAACCTATGGATTTGAGTTCCAGCTTTGCCTTTTATAGCAAATCTTTCCATAAACTTTTTTTATACGAATCTTTCCATAAACTTTTTGAAGATCCTTCATATTAACTGATTTTAATCAACACAAGTATATAAATTAGGTACCATTATCCCCATTTTATCTCCAGCTGGGCAGTTGAAGCAAATATGCTTAACAAATTTTCCTAGATCACTCAAGAAATTGGGGGAGCTAAGATTTGAATCCAGGTAGTATGGTTCAACTCTGTGCACCAAACTGATTTCTAAAATAAGACAAATATTTAACTGGATTGTAAACATTTTTGAACATAAATCACGAATCTTTAGTTTGGCAATGCAACATATAACAATTTTTTTCTTCATGTTTTTCCCTTTTATCCAGGTTGCCCACATTCCCAAACCAGATGCTTTGTACTTTGATGACTGCATGCAGCTTTTGGCAGAGACATTCCCATTTGTAGATGACAATGAGGTATAAAACATTTGGTTAACAGCAAAACACAATAGCTATATCAAATATACCCAGTATAAGTCCCCTTAATGTATCTCCATTTAAAAGAAGGAATAAAAAGATTTAGGAAATTTTTTATGAAGGAAATACTTTGTCAAGGAAACCTCAGCCTATAGATAACTTTACAAGAATTAAAAAAAAAAAAAAAAAAAAAAGACGCTCACACAATATTGGTTGATCACCCCTAATTAAAAGTCCAAAATCCAAAACTTTTTGAGTGCCAACATGATACTCAAAGGAAATGCTCACTGGAGCATTTTGGAGTTTGCATTTTCTGATTAGGGATACTCAACCTGTACAAAACCAAAAACCTGTACTACCGCATAACCAGTCACATGGACCAGCATAACCATTGAAACAACTCATTTGTTATAGGGATCTAAAAATTTTGGTGAGTAAAGAGCAAGCTGGGTAATAAACCAAGATTTGTTTATTTAATTTTACTAAATCTATTGAGTTTTGAAGCACTGTACTACATATTTTATATGTATATATATACACACACACACACAAATTAAATCCTAATTGAAGTTTATCTTCAAATGCATAGGATAAAACAAGTCAGTAAAGAGTAAATTTCGAGCAGCTGCGTATGAAAAAGTTTCATTATATACAAATAGGACTTATTCAATAAGTAGAAAAATACAGAACTGCAGCTGATTTGACTTTAATGTGTTTTTTTTTTTTCCCCCTTTTTGTCTTTTTTACTGACCGGTAACGGGATCGCAACCCTCAGTGTCGCGCCCGTACAGGGGACCGGCAACGAGATCGCAACCCTCGGTGTTGCGCCCGCACCACGCTCAGCCAGTGAGCGGAACCGGTCTCCACATGGGATCTGAACCCTCGGCGGGAGTGCCGCCGCGCTCCCTCCAGTGTGCCACCGGGCCGGCCCTTTAATGTGTTTTGATGGTGCTTGCAAGCTTACTCATCCAGTGATGGTGGCAAACTCATATAGATAAATGCCTTGTCAATTTTAGGTTTCTTCGGCTCCATTTCAGTCACTTGTTCCTGATATTCCCAGCCACATTGAGAGCCCAGTCTTCAGTTCTCCCAATCAGGCTCAGTCACCTGAAACTTCTGTTCAGGTGCTTGCTGCTGATTTAGACAATATGCTGCAGGACGTTGAGCAAGTTTGGGAGGAGCTATTATCCATTCCAGAATTACAGGTAACTAAAATCTAATGTAATACTGAAGATGGCTATTTTATATTCAGGGCCTTTAGTCATTCTAATTATCTAATATTTACATGCCACCTACTTATAGGAAGGATTGGAGGGTGCATTTAAATTAAGTCATGAGAGCTGCCCATGCTCACGCAGCATGTACTTTTTGTTAAATGGTCTGGGTGTCTGAGGATAGATTGTTATAAACCTTAAATCTGATATAGGAATTCTTAAAGTAATAAATATGCTTAGGTGTAAATATCTGTTGAGTATGGAACTTATCTCTGAATTATAGAAGAGAACAGCTTGGAGAGAATGGGGGTAAAGAGTGAATTTAATAGCTGATAATATCTGGTTTACCACTGGATATGGATTATCAGATATTAAAAATATTTAACCTTGATTTATATAACATAAACTTCTTTTCCATGCAGTGTCTTAATATTGAAAATGACAAGTTTGTTGAGACTGCCATGGTTCCAAGTCCAGAAGCCAAACTGACAGAAATTGACAACAATTATCATTTCTACTCATCGATCCCCTCACTGGAAAAAGAAGTAGGTAACTGCAGTCCACATTTTCTTAATGCTTTTGAGGATTCCTTCAGCAGCATTCTCTCTACAGAAGACCCCAACCAGTTAGCAGTGAACTCATTAAATTCAGATGCCACAGTAAACACAGATTTTGGTGATGAATTTTATTCTGCTTTCATAGCAGAGCCCAGTATCAGCAACAGCATGCCCTCCTCTGCTACTTTAAGCCAGTCACTCTCTGAACTTCTAAATGGGCCCATTGATGTTTCTGATCTGTCACTGTGTAAAGCTTTCAATCAAAACCACCCTGAAAGCATAGCAGAATTCAATGATTCTGACTCTGGCATTTCACTGAACACAAGTCCCAGCATGGCATCACCAGAACACTCAGTGGAATCTTCCATCTATGGAGACACACCACTTGGCTTCAGTGATTCTGAAATGGAAGAGCTAGATAGTGCCCCTGGAAGTGTCAAACAGAATGGTACTAAAACACAGCCAACACATTCTTCTAAGGATACAGTGCAACCACTGTCACCATCTCGGGGGCATAGTGCTCCAGTGCCTGATGCCCAGTGTGAAAGCACACCAAAGAAAGAATTGCCTGTAAGTCCTGGTCATCGAAAAACCCCATTCACAAAAGACAAACATTCAAGCCGCTTGGAGGCTCATCTCACAAGAGATGAGCTGAGGGCCAAAGCTCTCCATATCCCCTTCCCTGTAGAAAAAATCATTAACCTCCCTGTTGATGACTTCAATGAAATGATGTCCAAGGAGCAGTTCAATGAGGCTCAACTTGCACTTATTCGAGATATACGTAGGAGGGGTAAGAATAAAGTGGCTGCTCAGAATTGCAGAAAAAGAAAACTGGAAAATATAGTAGAGCTAGAGCAAGACTTAGATCATTTAAAAGATGAAAAAGAAAAATTGCTTAAAGAAAAAGGAGAAAATGACAAAAGCCTACATCTACTGAAAAAACAACTCAGCACCTTATATCTCGAAGTCTTCAGCATGCTTCGTGATGAAGATGGAAAACCTTATTCTCCTAGTGAATACTCTCTGCAGCAAACAAGAGATGGCAATGTATTCCTTGTTCCCAAAAGTAAGAAGCCAGATGTTAAGAGAAACTAGATTTGGGAGGATTTGACCTTTTCTGAGCTAGGTTTTTTTTTTTTTTTTTTTTGTACTGTTATACTAAAAGCTCCTACTGTGATGTGAAATGCAGAAATATACTTTATAATTCTATGCAAAATTTTAGCGAAAATTAGAATATACATAATATGAAACTTTAAAAAGCATTAAAGTATCAGTATGTTCAATCACTAGTTTCACTTTAACTGTAAACTTAATTTCTTAGGACACCATTTCAGCTAGTTTCTGTATAAGTGTAAATACTACAAAAACTTTTTATTTATACTGTTCTTATCTCATTTGTTACATTCATAGATTTATATAATACATCTGGCTAAAAGTAAATTGTTGCAAAACTAACCACTATGTACTTTTTTTATAAATACTGTGTGAACAACAAAGAATGGCTTTTTTTATATTAAATTGTTCAGCTGTGGCAAAAAAAAAAAAAAATTAAAGAGCTGGTACTAATAAAGGAGTATTATGACTGTTAAATTATTTCTTCAGGATTCATTTGACTTTCTTCCCACAGTAGTGTTTTCCATAAGACAGTCATCCATTTAACATATTTAGATGTTTTGCATTTTCAGAATGTTTTCTTTGAAAATATAAAAAGCATTTTCTATTAAATTTCTGGCACCAGGGTTATGGAGAAATAAAGCATATGAAGATTTTATCTCTTCTACAACAGCAAGTACATTTCAACCAAGGGAAATGTATACATTGAATATGAAAACATTGATTCATTTATTCATGTCAATACATGTATGCCTGCTATGTGCTAGGTATTGTTTAAAGTATAAAGGACAAAACCCCTCTTGGAACTTAAATTCTAGTTAAAGGGAGATAACAAGCATACTACACTACATTAGAAAGCAAAGGATTGGTTACACCAGTAGAAAGCATCAAAACTGAAAGTAGGGTTGGGAGAGCCTTATTGAAGTGGCAACATTTGAAAGTGTGGGAGAGTAAGTGATTCTGCTAGCTAAGAGCATTGCAGGCAAACAGCAAGTCTAAAGACAGGCTTCTGAGGAAAACTAAGGACAGTACATTTAGTGGAGGGTGAGAGTAAGTCAGGAGAGATGCAGGCAGGTGTTAGGGCCTTCATAAGGACTTCTGCTTAAGTAGGAAGCTATTGGTGGTAGGCAAGAGTAACTAACACCTTGTTTTAAAAAATTCCGGGGTTTTTTTGGCAGCTAGCAGGTACACAGATTGTACCATGGACCTGGATGTTATTAGCACTATGCTAACTGAGCTAACTGGCTAGCCTGGCTTGTGTTTTGTAAAGTCTAGAGGCTAAGGGTGGGAGCAGGGGTACCAACTGGGAGGCTTATGCATTATGGTGGCTTGGTCTATGGTGAAAGGAGGCAGGGGTAGTCAGGAGGTACTGGATTCTGCATGTTTCAAAAGTAGAACTAAAAAGTTTCTAATGGAATGAATGTGGAGTGCAAACAAACAGTCAAGGACTTGAATATCTTTTAAGAACTGAGTTGCTCAGAGATGGAGGAGACTGGATAGAGGGAGAACCAGGTGGGAAAATCAGTTCACTTTTGGACAAATTGAGATCTGGAGGGTACAAAAAGCACCCTCAAAATACTTTGAAATTTCGCCTTTTTAATAAATCCCTCACACAGCATCAACTTAGCGTGTCTTTGTCATGTTTTGCTTTTTTTTTTTTTTATATGAAATAGATGGTGGTTTATATCAATGTCAATGCAGTCGTCCCTCGGTATCTCCAGGGGATTGGTTCCAGGACAGCCTCCATTCCCACCCCCATACCGAAATCCATGGATGCTCAAGTCCCTTATATAAAATGGCATAGTATTTCCATATAACCTATGCACATCCTCTTGCATATTTTATTTATTTATTTTTATTTATTTATTTTTTTCCTTTTTTTGTCTTTTTTTGTGTCCGGCAATGGGATTGCAACCCTCGGTGTTGCGCCCGCACCTCGCTCAGCCAATGAGCGGCCGGTCTGTATGTGGGATCCGAACCCTCGGCGGGAGCGCCGCCAGGCCGGCCCATGTTTTGCTTTTTTAAAGGGTAAATGGGGGCTGGCAAGGTTAGCTCAGAGTGTGATCTGGGTAACACCAGGGTCAAAGGTTCGAATCCCCTAACTGGCCAGCTGCCAGAAAAAAAGTGAGCAAATGGAGATTCATCTTAAAGTGTTTAGAATAAGTAATACATGTGAATTATTCACTGTAGAGTTCCATTAGGAGCAAATGTAGAGGGCCAGTGGCCCTGGAGCCAGACTGCTGCCAATTCCTAGAATGACCTCCAGCACTGCACTTAAGCACTCTCAGGCTTGTTTCCTCATCTGTGATGCACATATAAGTACTGAGTCACTCCACAAAAAGCACTGTGTCTACCTGGTAAGTCCTCTTGTCCAGTCTCTTTAGTGTTCTGTTGGGATGCTTTTTTGGTTACAAGTGAAAAGAAACCAAATTATCTAAGAGAATTTGGCTCAGATAACTGGGAAGCTTGGACTAATGGATCCAGGGACTCAAATGTGAAGACTGTATCCTGAATATTTTTCTCATGTTGTCAAGGAATTTCCTCTGGTGGTAATGGAAGAAAAATCACTTTTTCAACCTCAGAGCACAATCCCAGCTCTTTAAATAAAGTGCCCCCCACTGACAATACTGAGTGGGGATGGTGGCAATAATGTCAGCAGCAGCCCCACCTGGAATTGACTGATACTTTGCTGGAAAGGTGAAGAGCACTGCTGGGCAGACCAAAACAGACTTCAGTCGTCTGCGCTCTTTTGTTAGTCAAATTTCAAAATATTTTGCCTAGTTCATATAACTGACCATAGAACCTTACAGTACCTAAAACATTACATTGAAGTAATAAACATATTGCCATTATGCAGAAGTATAAATTTCAAATGTACCAAATCCTAACTTTACCATGACTTAAAAAAATTCTTTCTCGATCTGCATTTAAGATACTAGAGCTTTATACCTGACAATCCTGATTAGATTTGGCTATTCAACCTTACTTGAATTCAGTTCCTACAAATTCAATTATGTAGTTTAAAATGTATACATTAATATTGTACGTTGAGGTGCTAGTGCCAAGCATATTAGAAATCTCAACTGCATGACAACCTGTTTATATAAAAACCCATTTTCTTGCCAGAATTTCTCAAGCCCATGTTCTTGAGAGGAGGGAGGGCTGGCGACTCAGATGTACTTGCCATACTCATATTTTTTTTTTTTTTCCCCGTGTCCGGCAACGGATCACAACCCTCAGTGTCGCGCCCGTACGGGACCGGCAACGGGATTGCAACCCTCGGTGTTGCGCCCGCCCCTCGCTCAGCCAGTGAGCGGGAACCGGTCTGTATGTGGGATCCGAACCCTCGGCGGCCTGCCACCGCGCTAAGCGGCGCACTGTAGCAGTGTGCCACCGGGCCGGCCCATACTCATATTTCTGATTAAGCCTTAGAATATACACAAAATTCTCATTCCTACTCTAAAGACATTTATCAGGCCAGTTTTTCAGTTGATAGTATTTACTACTACTTGTGAACTAGGGAAATAAAGACTATAAAACTTCAATTCTATGTGAGGAAAAAAACACTAGACATTGGCATTAACTACCTTGTCACCCATTTATTACCAATATTACTATCCTTAGGGATCATGAGGTAGGTTCTATGTTAAGTTCTTAACCCCCATTATCATGTTTAACCTCCATATTTATTGAAGTGTGGATATTATTTATCTTCATTCTATGAAAAATGTTAGTTTTTAACTTGGATAGAATTTAGGTCTAAATGTGATGGGGAGAAAGTTATTTTTGCTAACATTAATGAAAAGTTAACATTTCCCCCAGTATTCTAGGCAACAAAACAATGGTATTTACGGTGCTTGTGACTTTGTTAGTTTAAATCAATCTTTTTGGGGGAGGACTGGCTGGTACAGGGATCACACCTGGGACCTTGGTGTTATCAGCATACCTCGCTCTAACCAACTTGAGCTAACTGGCCAGCCCCAAATCACAAGTTTAATAATACTGTTGCAAATCTCAAAATACCACTTACACGTCACAACTTCAAAGTCAGATGTCAGACCCACCCCTAGAGCTCATTTAATATTTAAAGCACATATTACCTATTCACAAGCTTAGTATCTTGTTAACTTTGACTCTACATACTTCATGTATTTAAAATCCTCAACACTAAGGGGTCCGTCGGCATTACCAATCTGTCAAGGGGACCATAACTACGTTTTGTATTTTAAATTTCTTATTGATAGGCAAAAAAATCAGACTAATAAAACCCTATTAATTCCATTTTCTTCCAGTACCTACTCAATGAAGGCATAAGACAGTTAACTCCAAATAGACAACCAACCAGAATTCTTTTGATATAAGTATATTTTAAAAGATGTAAGCTTACTCAACATTTCTATTTACAGAATACACGGAGTAATATAATTAAAAATGAAAATTACTTGTATTGCACCCTCCAGATAAAGCTGGTTAACATTTGATATTCCTTCATCTGTGAATATTTTAAACATTTGCCTATTAATTAATGGCTATATACATGGATATAATTTAACCATATCTTTAAAAAGCTGTCAACACTCTTGTGCATAACAGTAGTCATCCACATTTACTATTTCTTTACCAATAAATTCTGTAAGCTGATTTCCTAACTAGCTTTCAGAACTGTCCATTTACATGAATGTACAGTTCCATGTGATAAACAGAAATGGTGCATTTTACCTGTTACTTTACTTCTCCCAAACCTTGGCACTGTATATTCAATTCAAATCAACCTAATGTATAACAAGATACCACTTTGGCAAAAGAACACTAATCTTAGAAAATTTAATAGCTGTCTGTAATAGGTACATGACAGATTAAATTTTATCGTTTCCTAAATATTTTGCAGTTTGTTACAATATATTTTCATTTTGAGAAAGTGAAGGTGAGCATATTTTGTTGGAAAAGCCCACTGTTGTCCTGAATTCTCTCAGGACTCAAGTATTAAAATGAAATCATAAGGCAAGCAAGTCTTTAAGTAAGATTAACTGCATAGGATAAGAAACTGCATAAACAATGAAACTAGCGTTTGAACACAAGCAAAATATGTCACAATCCTTTAATAAAAGCTAGAATCCTCACCTGGCTTCAATTCACAAAGTATTTCACTTGAAAATATATTTTAAAAATGTTAAAGATAGAAATCCAAAAACACATGCTACAAACTTTTTTTAAAGCACACGTTTAAATTATCAAAACCCCATCCCACAAAGTTTTTTACTTGAGTTAAACTGCACCAGTGGATTAAAGTTACTTTTATGAATATTTATCCCAACTCATCCTCACTATAAAATTTTGTTCAACCAGTCCACTCACAAGAAACCCAGATTCTTCCAACATCTGGAACCCCCCCCCTTCATCTTTCTTCCAGCTTGTTTCTTTTCACTAATTCACTTGCCTAATTATTCTTTTTTCACAAGAGTTCATAGAATCCTTAGATATTACCCAAGTACCTCATTGTATTGTCCAAGACTGAAGTGTTTAAGCAACAAAATATGTGACAATAAACTTTTACCGTTTTAAAGTTTTTCTTTGATGCCTATTTCCCATGGCTGTTTTGTTTTCCATTTAATAGAATCCACATAACTAGTATAATAAAGACTCACTTCAAGTTTCTTATTTTATTACTTACTAGTGAAGTTGTACTATTCATCACCTATAGGATTTAAGTCATGAGTATTGTGAAGTGACAAAACCACACACACATTTCTAAAAATATTTTAATGAAAAAGTTATCTTTCTGTAAACATTCCATTGTACTACAAATGAAACATTTAAATCCATTACAGACCACCTCTGAAGTCTCAAATATCAGAATAAAACATATCAAAGTTTTAAAGGTAATCGTGAATATTTAGATTGGCTAACAATCCTTACATTACCCCTGCACATTAGCATGCTTATTTACTCTGACATTACTGAAACTCCTAGATACTGTCATTGATTAGAATTGTTTCGAAATGTGACATACTGGAACTCTTAAAACCAAGTGTGTTTCATTAAGTTCCTTACCAAAATATTTTATTACCACACACATTCTCGTTTAGGACATGAGTGTAAATTCAGCTTTTTAAGAAAAGTTTAATAGTGGAAGCAGGAACATACAATTTGCATTTCTCCCTTATATAATGATTTTCCTTGGTTTACTGATGCCACAGTTTAAGAGAACATTGTATTTTTCAGAAATGACAATGGAACTACATTTGAATAAAATCATTTTATTTGATAAAGAAATGAAAAGTGGAAAGAACAATGCCTTTTAAAAAAGAAAAATGTTTCCTATCTTAGGAAATTTGCTTCACTAAAACAGTGAAGGAAAATTTTAATTAAAAGGCTACTGTATTACTCAACCCTTCATTCTAAGCTGTGTAGAAATTCAGTCCTGATTTAGATAGAGCCAACCAGTCATTTTCTGAAAATGACAAACTGACTATTCCTATTCATGGAGGAAATTTATTCTTTTTCTTTTTAAAAGATGACTGGTAAGGGGATCTTAACCCTTGACCTGGTGTTGTCAGCACCACGCTCACTCAGTGAGCTAACCGGCCATCCCTATATGGGATCCGAACCCATGGCCTTGGTGTTATCATCACCACACTCTCCCGAGTGAGCCACAGGCCGGCCCCGGAAATTTGTTAAGAAACTAGTTGGTCTATTTTGAACATGTGTCCCCCCAAAACTGTTATTTTTTAGAAGTGAATTAACATGAAACCTCAACTTTTAACAAGCCCTTTTGGGGTAGCAAAAATAGCCCTTATGAACAATCACCAACTGATGTGAATAGTAACCAAGTAATTATTCTTTGGAAAGGTGTCTTTTGAAAAAGGAGCATTAGTGTAGTTATGCCCCCACTGCTTCTGGTTAACATGTTAACTAAAACAACTGTCCCAAATAAGTACCTAAATTTATACACAAACTTATGAAGCTGCTTTAATTCAGACCTTTTAAAAATCTGTATCATCCGATAATTTTGAAAGTTCATTTGAAGGTGTTTTTCCTAGAACCATGATTGGCAATCTCGTATCTGTTCTAAGTCAAGCTTGTTATAACACTCATGGATATTTTGCAGGGGAATTTTTAAAACTATCTAAGCTTTAAAACATGCTGGATGTGGTTCCAAGATAAAGTTTACAGCTGAAGAATTTTGTCAATGTACCTACTAGAGAGGGATGAAGTTTTAAGATATGTTATATAGATTTGTAGGGAAACAAATTGTGATCAGGTTTTACTGTGAGCTACAAACCTTACCCAGCCAGAAACCTTCGTATTTAAGATGGTAGGAAAGACATTCCTCATTTAGGCAAGTAGTGTTCTCATTCAACCTGCAAATCAAAAAGATTACTCTTACCTTGCTTTACAAAAAATTACTCTTTAATTAGTGAAAAAATTCAAATTCGAGCCTTACCTAATGCTTATTGCCCTTCCTTGCAGGTCTAAATGCTAGACCTAGTGACTGTAGCAACTATCCCTCATTGATGTTCCAAAAGGCGAAGAGCTCCTTCCTGCTAGACTTTCTTCGATATTTCAGTTGTAATTAGCAGATTTAACTAGCTTTTGGAAAGTTGCTCACTATCATCATAGTATCTTATGCCTTCACTTCTCTGTAGTTGAAGCTCTTGCTGCTGCCTTGTCATTCTTTATTTATGCTGACTTGTCCATACTCAAAAGGCTGCTGAAGTCCTGTCTTAGTGAGTTTCCTTTGATCCACACTGTGCTTAAAAAGCATCTTAGGTCCTTTAAAGCTGGTTAAATCACTCTCCTCATGGCTTACTTTTCCACACTGTTCACAAGAGCTAAGCTAATACAACTTATAAACAGGTAACACACAGATTTCACCTGCTTATAGGTTGCAAACATCAACTTACTGAAAATGTTTTCACTATTAAACTAATTCCAGAACACAGAAAAGTTGGTTAACAGTACAATTAACCTCATACGCCATTAAAGGATACTGTCAAGGTTGTATCAAACAATTTCACAAACATAAAAACAGGAAATATAGTTAATTTCCCCCATTCCTTCAACCTTTATTATATGAATAAAAGAACTTGAGACAATTTAGCTCAATTTTAATGTTTCCCAAGCATTATTTTGACCAGGTACCCAGGTTTAAGTTATGAACATTGACAGTGTCCACTTATATAACCACAGTTGAAATTGTTAAGGACTTAACCATTTTCTAATATTAGCCTATTTTCTACACTGCTTATTCACATATGCCCATTGACAAATGGAATGTTGTCTGTTACATTTATTGATTTGTGAGTGTTTTCTGGAAAACTGGAGTTATCTGTGAAGACCGATTTCCATGCTGGCATTGCATGCATCCAAATATTAATAATGCACAGAGGCACAAAATTAGAGCAACAAGAGAGCATATTCAAACACTAGCACGCCCCATCCCCCTTTTTATTGCTTGTTTTGCTTAGTACTTCTTAAAACAAAAATCATCATCTTGAATTCGACGTTCAACTGCCAATGAAAGAATAACAGCAGGGCACATACTTAGGGCTCAAATGAAATTGTAAGCACTAGCTGGCGCAAACAGTAGACATTGGTTTTTATAAATATGACATTATCTAAAACTCTTCTGAACCAGGATCTTCTAAACAAATTGATAAATCACACCAACATGATTTATGTTGAAATATACACAAGGAATAACAATGTGTCTTTTGGAAATTTAAGAATTCAGCCTATCTAAATTTGAATTCAGGTCTTTGAGAAGTGAGAAGCTTGTACTAAGCAAATGTGCTACATTTCTGCTGCAGTAAGTTATTCTGGACAATTATACCTAGATCATCCTTGGTTTCATCCAGCAAAATGTATAGGGTACAAACAGGAAAGCATGCCAGCCAGTTAAGGGTTCAATATGCATGATTTTTTATTCTCTTGCTTTGAGAGCTTATATATATCTAAAAAAAAAAAATTAAACCAAGGAAAATAACTCAAGATTTATGGGCCTCCTGTGCTCAAAAAAAAAAAGAAAGAAAGAAAAAGAAAAAAAAAAAGGTATCCACTAATTTGCTCAAATACAGGACTTAGTGGTCCTGTATTTTGAAGAGTTTTTAAGGTAGGGAAAAAGGGAAAACATCCACTACCCTTTTTCAGAATTTACATAGAGGGTATTCTTTACACTCAGTAACTATGGCAGCAGTTCAAATGTGAACAAAGTAAATGCAGGATGGAGATGTTCTAAACACAGCTAAGACTCAGCAAATCTAACACACTAAAATCATGATTACATTTTGAAAGAAAATGCACAAAAACCAAGTAGGAATTTTGAAATTTTTCATTTGAAGGTAATCTTAACGCTATTAAATTCACAAATATGCTAATTTAAATACCCAATCCTATTTATCTAAAACACACATTGCAAACATACAAATATCTATTCTCTCCACATGTCAGCGCCCATTCATATCATGGTTTGGAAATGGGGAGAATAGATTCCCCTTAAACTGCAAGTCAGCAGGTGTTTCTTTACAGTTAACTTTAGCAAAATTCATACAAAATAGTAATTAACAATGATCTTCTTTACTTGTTAACTCACAAGGAAACACCTTCAAAACTGCATTTTGTTAAAGTTTCTGTACTAAAATGTAGAAAAACTGAACTACACAAATATTGAAAAGTTAAAAATTCCTTAATTTTTTATTCCTGGTACCACTACCACAATTTACAGGGCAATATACCTGATGTAATGAAAAGAAAAAGAAAAAGAAAAAGCTACAACAGATAAAAGACCTCAGGAATGTACATCTAATTGACACTACATTGCATTAATCAATAGCTGCACTTTTTGCAAACTGTGGCTATGACAGTCCTGAACAAGAAGGGTTTCCTGTTTAAGCTGCAGTAACTTTTCTGACTATGGATCATCGTTCCTTCTGTGGCAGATTTTTACAGTTCCTCTAATGCATTTGGGACGACTGTCTCAAAGTAACCTGCAGCTTTCCTGACAACTCCTCGCTCTCTCTCCTGCTAAGAACTGTAGCCTGTTGAATAATACAGGATAAAAAAATTATTACACTCAGTGAACAGTTCCACATGTTCTTTATCATCATGATAAAAACTTAAAGATACCTACCCTTTTCTGCTGTTTTTAGAACCTTCTGCTACCATATCCACCACTTCCACCACCAGATCCATAACCACCTGAAAATATACATATACAGTTTTAAAAGAAATATACATTCAAGTTTTTAAATTAAAAATTTTCTGAGGAATTTTGATGGAAAAAAACTTACCACCATAGGGACTGCCCGAGCTTCTTCCACCAAAACTACCCCCTTTCATGGGTCCATAATTTGATTGCTGTTGTCCACTATAATTTCCAAAATCATTATAGTTCCCACCACCACCATAGTTACCTGAAATCAGAAAGGTTTAATTTGTGGTTTAACTACATAATTATTTCCCCATTTTAATGTATGTAACTATTATCTTCATAACAGTTATGGTAGCATGCTCTACCATACTTACATGCAATCTTTGAAAACAGACTCTATAGAGCTACTTTCAAAACTCCCTCCACCAGAAGCAGAAGTGTAGGTAGGAGAGGAGAAAACAGAGTGGAAGATAGCCAGAAGGGCATGTTTCTAGATAACCCAGAAGTCAGAATATTAGATGAACATCAATATTTTGTTTATATTAGATGCTATAACCTAGACAACACATGTTCTCTCCTTCCTACCACTAACAACATTAAAATGAACAGTGTTTGATTCACTGATTCTGATGCAGTATAATTTTTAAAACAGCAACAGGGAAGGTATTCTCAATTGTTAAGAAAAACCTCATCTGTCACTGACGTTAATAATAAGGTCCAGCAAAACAGAGTGTTCACAACAAAGCTCCTTATAGTATCATGGTGAAATGACTCAGACCTGCTTACAGTCTGCAATGCATCTGTGACCCAAAGTACTTTTGTTAACCTAGACCCCATACAGTACCATTTTCATTTTGATAAGTCTGAGTACTTCAACCTCTAACAATTTAGTTTCCATTTGTCCAGTTTAAAAGCGCCCAAGAATTAAGTAAAATTCTGACACTAAATACATTAGTAATTTCTTACATGTAAAAAACATTTATTACATAATAATAAATTTCTAATTACACAAAAGATTTGAGTACATTTTACCAATTTACTATATAGTGAGCAAAGTTAAAAAAATTCAGTTTACCCACCATTGAGTATTTTCTATTATACTACATAAAATTTCATCAGATGCTAACTTTTAATTTTTTTTTCAAACATCTGTAATGGAATTACAAACACTAAGTATTTAACACTTAAGTACAAGTGAAAGCTTACCACCGCCAAAATTTCCTCCTTCATTGTAACCGTCATATCCTCCACCACCGCCACCATATCCACCACCTTGGTTTCCATATCCTGGTCCACCACCACCATAGCCCCCTCTACTACTATAACCAGGACCACCTCCATAGTTGCCACCTAAAAAAACAAACAAACAAACAAAAACACCCCCCCCACAAAAAACCATGAGCCCACACAAAAACATCATAAACATATAGCAGGTCAAGATACCGAATTCTGATTTTATATTATATTTAAGCCATTGGCAAATAAGCCAGTAAGTGAACACGGTGAAGCCTGGTATATTTGGTTACTAGAACAGCAAGAATCTGCTAATAAGATTAAGATGAGTTTGTTTAACTATCTCTTGATATGAACGGGAAAGTCATTGTTTTCACTTTTAAATACTTCACTATGGAAAATACAGCCTCAGACTTAAAACGACTGTAGCTCAACTACTAGTACAATAAATCTTACTGATCAAAAAAGACTAGATAATGTTAAATCTCTAGGAGAAAAAAGATCTAGTTTAGAACTATACTTTAAACCATCAAGCCACTCAAGTTTTGACTAAAAACACTTACCCTCACCTCCAAATCCATTATATCCACCATCACCTCCTCCATAACTACCTCGGCTGCCACCACCTCCACCACCATAGCCTCCTAAGTAAAAATAAGATACAAATTAAAATTACACATTCAATTCACCATTAAATTGTTGGTACGCACATACTTAGAGACAGAATATCCTACCTCTTCCACCAAAGTTTCCACCACGGCCAAAATTACCTCCACCACCTCCAAAATTTCCTCCACGACCCATAAAGTTGCCAGCTCCACCTCCACGACCTTAAACGCAGGAAAGAAAGATTTTTAAGAACATTACAAACACCACACACACGTATTGTACATTGGTGTATGGTCCTACTCACCTCTTTGTGACCCAGCAGACTGCATCTCTTGTTTAGAAAGAGCTTTTTTCACTTCACAATTATGCCCATTAATAGTGTGGTATTTCTGAACTAAATTTTTTTAAACAAACAAAACAAAGTTATTTTATGTTTGGAAAAGCACATATAAATGATATCCTCTGTCATTATGTAACCCGTTAAAACATTATCAGATAGTGACTGAGTGGGGATAAAGGAGTGTTCTGGGATGTTAATGTTTCTTTCTTGATCTAGGTGTTGGTTACCTAGGTGTAACTGCTTTATGAAAACCAAACTATACACTTCATACATTCATGATGCACAACACAAAATTACAAGCAACTTATCAAATCTAGTTCAAAACAGAGAAGCCATTTCTGCTTCCTATTCAAGTTCCAATAAATTGCTACTTACCAACAATTTTATCAACTGTATCATGATCATCAAAAGTTACAAAAGCAAATCCTCTCTTTTTTCCACTCTGCCTGTCTTCCATAACTTCTATGGTTTCAATCTTGCCATATTTTTCAAAGTAGTCTCTCAAATTATATTCTTCTGTATCTTCTTTAATACCACCAACAAAAATTTTCTTCACTGTTAGGTGGGCACCAGGCTTTACCGAATCCTACAAATAAAACATATTAAGTAAAACAAACACTCACAACAGTTTCACATATTATACTACATATTTTTAAAGTACCTCTCTAGAAACAGCTCTCTTTGGTTCCACTACACGCCCATCAACCTTGTGAGGTCGAGCACACATTGCTGCATCCACCTCTTCAACACAAGAATAAGTCACAAAACCAAAGCCCCTGGAACGCTTTGTTTGAGGGTCTCTCATTACCTACAAAATAGAAATTTTACAGCATTGAAACATACCTCCCTCCATAGGTCTTCTACCCCTTCCTAAAAACGTTTTTGTTTCCTCAGTAACTTACCACACAGTCTGTGAGTGTGCCCCATTTCTCAAAATGTTCTCTTAAACTATCATCTGTAGTTTCAAAGCTCAGTCCACCAATAAACAGTTTTCTCAACTGCTCTGGTTCCTTTGGATCATGGCCCTGAGAAAAAGAAGCAATATATTTTATTTCTTATAATAGACGAACTGCTAAGAAAGATGTAAGAACCTTTAATCTACTACAAAAAATAAAATCAACATATTTCTGTAATATTGACAGTGTACAGTTAAAAATTTGGCTAAGATTATGAACTTCAACTGTTACATCAAAGGAACTAAAATGGTGCCAAAAATACTTATAACCAGCTTTTCAAGTGCCAACATCACTTCAATTACACTGAAGTCCAAGAAAATTCCAGAATCAAAAATCCCTTAATTTCTTAAAGCTACAACTAAAAGTATCTGGGGTTGATTATTTTAGAAGTCGTTAATGAGTAGTCATTTTCTGAGAAACCAAAGTGTTGCAGACTGTGTTCCATCCATGCCATCTCAAGTTTTCTCTCGACAGTCTACACCTCAACAAGCATTTAATTTTAAAGCACAAAACTGAAGTATATAACCTAAGTTCTGACCGGTAAATTTAGAGATATCTATCCATTTCAAGCAAATCAATGTCAAACTAGGCATTCTTAAGCTAAGCCAGCATCTCCCCCCCCCCAAATCCTAAAACAAAAAAACACCAAATACTAGTATTAGATAGCTTTCTGTAACAAATTTTTGTTATATGCTGCAAAAATTACCTATTTGCATTTGTATCACATGATTAGCAACTTCGAAAACAACACGTTTCAAAAGTCAAGACAAACTGGCAAGTCGGACTTAAATTTAAATTAGTAAATGTTGCCTGACCAGAAGAATGGAGCACAACAGGACACAAATTGAGTTTTCTAAAAAAAATTTAGATGTGGCCTGAAATTGTTTTATACTTTACAAATAAATTACATGAACTGCCATTTAATGCATGCATTAAAATTTTGTTCATGCAAAATCCTTAAATAAAGCGGCTCACATTTACATTCTAATTTCTTCCTTGTCTTCTAGAAGTAGAGATATTAAGGCATTTAATGTGAAGAGACTGTCACATGCTAGAAAAAAATGTTAAATGAATAACAGCTTTAATTTAAGCATTAATTTACTTAGTGTCATTTTTCAAGTTTTGGATAGATCCATTTGATTAATACACAAAGTCAACAAGAATTACAACCCACAAAAAATTATCGCACACGTGAAAATTTCAACTGTGGATGCAGTTCTCTAAAACAAAACCCACGAAACTATAATGGGAGCCGACCCAAAGAATGGGAAAACATGGAGATCTTTGGAGTACCTACTTAACATCTACCCTCAAATTCTAAAATAGTAAGAGTACTTCACCCACATGGCCATTTGAGAACTATAATTCTAAGTGCTTTAGCAAGAATAGCAGATTAGGAAGTATTTTAGAGCAGCAAACTTTTGAAAAACCTCGTATTTCCAACTGGATGCTGCGAAGAAAAGAACAGGCCAGAGAATTAAAGAACATTTGTCGCCGAAGAGGATCTGTAAAGGCCTAGAAACGCGCCGGCAGACCTTCAGCGAAAGCACTACGCCCCGAGCTTCGAGGCCATTTGCGGCATTTTTTGCCGGGCCGCCTCCTCGTTCTTCCCTCCAATCCCGCGCTCGCTTCCCCGGCGGCGGAGCGAGACGGCGGCCATTGCGGACCAATGCGCCATTTCGTAACGCGGCAGCGGATCAATGTCAATGTGGCCGCCGCCCGCCTGCTCGCTCGCCCGGATGTGCCTGCTCGTCCCCTCCCCTCCCCCACCGCCTCCTCCCAACCGCTCCCGCCGAGGCCCGCCATGCCACCCTCGGCCTCGCATCCGAGGCCGCGCGGCCGGCGGGCCGGCTCCCCCCCTGAAACCCCCCCAGCCACGCCGCGCCTAAGACGGGCCACCTGTGGGGTCGAAGGTAAAGGGGAGGCGGGCGAAGGGCCCCCAGGAGGCCTCCGAGACCCGCTCCCCTCCCCCTCCCACCACCCGTTTCAACGCAGAGCGCGGGATGGCCGACCCAGTCCACCCGGCCTCCCCGCACCCACCGAGCCAGGCCCCCCACTCCGGCCACTACCCACCAATCCCCCACTCTCCCCCTAATACCTCCTCCCCCCGGCGGCGGCGGCGGCGGCCGGAGTCGGGCTGGGGGCGACCAGGCGGCGGTTTTACCTCCATTTTGAGACCGGACTCGCCTCTTCCAACTCGAGTTCAATATGGGACCGAGAGGAAGAGGCGGGGCTAGCAGTCACGTGACGTGCTTTCCGCGCGCCGTCGGCCTGGTGGGGGAGGGGTTGGCCGGGAAAGGGGCGGGGCCAAGCGGTCGCGAAGAGGGACTGGACGAGCGGGTTGGCGGGCGGAGGGTGGAGGCGTGGAGAGCTGCGGGAGCGAGCGCGCCTCGCCAACTTCTAGCGCAGCGCAGCCCTTGCCGCCGATCGCGCCAGGGCGGCTGTCGGGACGTCGGCTCCGGATCCGCCAATGGCGAGCGCCCACGTCGGGAGAACACCTCGTGACCCCGCGTCAGCGGAGAGAAAGGTCTTTTCCTTTCTTCTCGCGCCTTTTCGTCTTCACCCACGCAGGCTTCTCGGTCTCCATTACCGAATTCGTTTCGTTCCCGTGTCCGAAATAAAACTACACTTTTCTTTCTTGTACCATAAAGTCGTAAGAAAGCCCTTTTGGTCCCTCGGATCACCTTTCCCGTTTTCGAATGCCAGTGACAAATGTCTGTGACTGCAGCGTCCACCTGAGGACCCGTGTTGAAAATCACTGCGACACTGACATGTGTGAATCATGGGCACCTTGGACAGGCCTCAAAACGCGGCTGACATACTGAATTTTTACCCTTAACGACCTGAAGCAGGGCTAGTGGAGGTCAGTTACTGATGTCAAGGAATATGTCAGGACTGTTATTTTAAATGCTCATTTAGTTAGTATGAAAAGAGCTGAAGAATCTGTTCTAGGGGATGGAATTTTAGGAATTCAGTGGTTTACAAGATTTGTTAAAAACCAGGGTCGCCAGATATGCGCGAGTGATTTTTACCTTAATGTGATAACCTGTTTCCAATTGTGTTGTGAGGTACAATGAAGGGGATGAATTAAAGCGTTAGAAGACTACAAATCTAGTCCTTTCTTGGCTTAGTCAAGTGACTTTAAATCATTGACCTTAGCTATAGTTTAGTTTTTTTTAATGCAAATGGGGGATGGAATTAGATACTCTCCCAGCACCCGTGACAGACGTGAATGAATAATTTATGGATCCATATTTAAGCAAAGTTACTAATAAAAATGACCACAATCAACAAGCCTCTGTTACCTGCTAGGAAATTCCTAGTTTTTTTTTTTTTTTTCCTTTTTGTCTTTTTTCGTGACCGGCAACGGATCACAACCCTCAGTGTCGCGCCGTACAGGACCGGGACCGGCAACGGAATCGCAACCCTCGGTGTTGCGCCCGCACCTCGCTCAGCCAGTGAGCGGCCGGTCTGTATGTGGGATCCGAACCCTCGGTGGGAGGGTCGCCCCGCTCCCAAGCGGCGCACTGTAGCAGTGCGCCACCGGGCTGGCCCAGAAATTCCTAGTATTTTAATTTAGCAATCCATACGACCAACTCCTTTAAAATTGAACTGGCCTTCCCTTGGAGAGATTAGAAATCTAAAAAATTATGTTGTAAATTGTCTGAAAAAACGTTTGTGTTAGCAAATGAGGAGTGGTCGGCTTGGGGTTTGGAAAAGCTGGGGCACAGAAAATAAGAATTTGTTACTTATCTAGCACTGGGCAAGAGGACAGGCCTTAAATTTGGGAAACATGAACAAGGGAACTCTGTTGTGAGGCAGAAAGCAGGCTCCAAACTAGCTTCCTCCTGATACTGATTCTATTATTACAAGCAAACTTTTGTTTATATATTCTGCTTATCAGGTAGTTCTAACAGCTAACAACAGACTTGAGACATAAGAAACATTTATGGTCTTAGTATCTGGTTACTGTAAAGATTTTGTGAGTCTGATTACTATGAAATAGTCCTGATAACTTAATCAATTCTGGGTACTTAGAAAAACGCAAAGTTAAAGACCCTGGGAAGAACGTATGTACACCAATACCCTATGAGACATTGCAAAGGTGATGAAGAGTGATCACTTGGCTTCACTTTACAGTGTGTTTGTGCAGGTGTTTTCTAATCAAGTTACTTCTAATCACTAACTGTTATTATTTCTTTCTTTGAATTGTATTAAATTTTTATGTTAATTTGAGAAACAGTGTGGGATGGGGTATTAAGTTCTTTCATCCAGGAACATGATATGTCAGTCCATTTATTCAGGTCTTTCTGTCTTTTAGTAAAATGTGGATCCCTCCCTCTGGATATGTATGGATTTGGTATTCATCCTGCCTGTATGTGGTTTTTAGACATTACCTCTTTTGGGGCCGGCCCGTGGCTCACTCGGGAGAACAAAATCCCATGAGATTAAGAGAGCTGCTCTAGTCAAATATGCACATTTTAAAAATCCAGGAAACCCTGCCAACTTCTGTGCTAGGGCCATATGATAAATGGCCTCAGAGCATGGATGTTAACCCATTTCTTTTTGGTAAAAATATGCGTAAGTACTTCTAGCATATTTATTACTGTAACAACCCAAGCACTCAGGATATTAGACCAAATGAAAAATCATGCTGAAATACTGTAAACACAGTTATTTTCCCATAGGCTCTCATCACATTATTTAACAAGAGACTATAATAATTCAAGGCCATGAATACAATTTTGATTTTATTTTTTCAATAATTAATACTTAAGTTGAATCCTCATGAGATAGTAATAAATAAACTTGTATTTTTTTTTTTTTTTTTAAAGATGACCGGTAAGGGGATCTTAACCCTTGACTTGGTGTTGTCAGCACCACGCTCAGCCAGTGAGCGAACCGGCCATCCCTATGTGGGATCCGAACCCGGGGCCTTGGTGTTATCAGCACCGCACTCTACCGAGTGAGCCACGGGCCGGCCCGACTGCTCCAGTTCTTGACCATGTGGGACACAGACTTGAACTCTGGCTGTTGTCTACTCTTCCAGCACTGACTCTCTTTGAAATGAGAGACAGACAGAGAGAGAGAGAGAGAGAGAGAATAGGTGGGAAGGAGGGAACAGGGGTCCAAGGGTGGGATGGGTGGCAGATAGACTTTATCAGTGCCTCTCAATTTCTTTCATATCATGACACACAGAAAAAGATAATTTTTATACCGCACACTGGGGTAAACTGGAAGAGATTTGGAGGCATCTAAATGATGGTTTAAAAAAATTGTAACTTTTTAAAAGTATATAATTTTGATAAAAAATAAAATGAAAAGTATTAGAGAACATATTAATATTAAGTTTGCACAAAACTTTCAAATAATTTTCCTTGTTTTTTAATGATTGACTTGAACTTGTTCCTGTGAATATATTTTGATATTAGGTTTTACAGTTGAAATGGCTTTATGCAGTTTCTTTTTTAAAGATGACCAGTAAGGGGATCTTAACCCTTGACTTGGTGTTGTCAGCACCATGCTCTCCCAAGTGAGCTAACTGGCCATCCCTACATGGGATCCGAACCCATGGCCTTGGTGTTATCAGCACCACGCTCTCCCAAGTGAGCCACAGGCTGGCCCGACTTTATGCAGTTTCTGATCCAGACTTAAATCATGAACTCCTCATATTCTGAATAGGCATTATCATTGAGGGACTCTGCTCACATAAGTAGGTAATAAAATATTTAAAACTGTTTTATACAACAGTTTAAAATTTACAATTGTAATTATACTTGAAGAATCTAACAACTCTTCTTTTATTGACAAATGTAATGTTGTAATTTCATGTGATAATGCAAATAGATTTCAAATTTAGTAGTACTTTTTAATATCAAGATTTCCACATTGAAACTGTAGCTTTCAGAACATGCATGCACTGTCAACAGATAGCCCGGATGCCATTAAAAGGGCATTGGCTGCAAAGGGATAGAAACAGCCACTCTAATTTAAGACAGATGTAAAGGGCATTGCCTGGAGCTGATCCCATCAGGAACTCCACTCTGGCCAGGCTCCTCTCTCACTCCCTGACAGACTATCTCTAGGGCCGTGTGCTGTATCCCTTGGCACTTGGATCACAAACTCATACATTGGCTCCAGAGTCTCTGGTCCATGATGGGCAGTGGTGTGCTTTGTGTATAATTGCCTATGTGGCAGGCATCTCCTTGGCCACGCAGAGTAAAACTGCAAATGCAGTTGTCTACAGTGCTTGCTGCTTGCTTGGCGTACACCCCAGACCACTCTGTACAGGCTTCCCTGAGGAGCCCTAAATAAGACTGCTCATGACCAGCGGTACTGGCCCAAGGGGCCCTGGCTGCCCCATTGCAGGAAGGAGCACTGCCGTTCAGCACACTAGCATGCCAAGGTCTGCCAGTTGGGAAGCACTGTCTGGATTGTGTGCACCTCATTTTATGAATGATGAAGCTGTTATGCAGAGTAAGGAGTTGATTTTTCCAAGATTAATAGCAAATTATGGCAGAGTCAGAGCTGAAATAGAATGGAAATGGAATGAAAATATTTTCTACAGGAAAAAGGTAATTCTTAGGAGGGGAGGATTTTAATAAACTATAAGCTCTGTTATCTGCCACTATATTCAGAACATGCCAATAGCTTCATTTTTTAAAAAGCTTGGTTTTTAAAAGAGGAGTATATAAAGTAAAACACAAAACAAAAATCTCTCCCCAAAATCCTATTACACAGATTTGACCACAGTCAACGACCTAGTATATCCTTTTACATTTTCTTAATGGCTTAATCAATGCTTTAAGTAAATATGAAACGAACAGACATATTTGTATGTTTCATTTATATGAAACAAACATTGTTTCATTTTTACAAAAGTATATGTTTCTTTTTTTTTTTTTTTGTGTGACTGGTAAGGGGATCGCAACCCTTGGGCATGGTGTCGCCCGCACCGTGCTCAGCCAGTGAGTGCACCGGTCATCCCTATATAGGATCCGAACCCGTGGCGGGGGTGCCGCTGCGCTCCCAAGCACCACACTCTCCCGAGTGAGCCACGGGGTCGGCCCATATGTTTCATTTTTACAAAAGTATATCTAACTATTAAGATTGATCTGAAATTTTCCTATTGCTCCCACTTAAAGTTATCTGTGGAACTCTTACTATGTACCAAGCACTGCTAGGTGCTGGAAATTTATCACTGTCCCTCATTATTGAACACTTACCATGTACCTTGTACTGTGCTAAGCACGTTATGTTCCTGATCTCATTTAATTGACCTAACAACCTTAGGTAGGTCCTATTATTATTCTCATTTCCTGTTTTTTTTTGATGGCTTGCCAGTATTGGGATCCAAACTCCTGACCTTGGTGTTACAACACTGTCCTCTAAGGTAACTGGCCAGCCCTATTATTCTTTTTTTAAGTAAACTAGGTCTTAGAGAAGTTTAATGAATTGACCAAGGTCATTTAGCCTTATGACGAAGGCACTGAAGTAGACTGTCAGGTCATAGCTGTATTTATATTTTAATATTCTTGAGAGTAACAACCTTTTCTTAAAAGATTTTCTTTCATGCGTCTGTTTGTCTCATTCACTGCCTTTTTTATCATGTCCCCAGAGACTGCTACAGTGCCTGGCTCCATAGTAGGCAGTTGTATTTATTCCATAATTCTACTTATTCAATAACAAGTAAGTGAATAAACAATGAATGAAATATTTTGGGTCCCCTTCAGTGCCCTGCAGGACCCACTGCTTAATTTGTGGGGCCTAGTACAAAGTAAAAATGCAGGGCCCCTTGTTCAAAAATCATTAAGAATTTCAAGGAAGTGACAGCAGAGCATTAAGCCAAGCAAGGACCTTTCTGAGTGTGAAGCCCTGTGTGATTGCAAATGCCCATGAAGCCAGCCCGGTGCCCAGTATAGTGCTGTGTCTAGAGCAGGCTCTTGGTCTCTTTTGAGCAATTCATTTGTTTATCATTTAGTAATTTACCTCCACTTCCTCATCAGCCACTCATTTCTTAAGTGTTCAAAACCTGGTTTCTGCCCCAGGCTATGGGCATTCTTTCTCCAATATCATAAATGATTATTTATCAAATTACTTTCGGGCTGGCCCGTGGCTCACTCGGGAGAGTGCGGTGCTGATAACACCAAGGCCCCGGGTTCGGATCCCATATAGGGATGGCCGGTTTGCTCACTGGCTGAGCGTGGTGCTGACAACACCAAGTCAGGGGTTAGGATCCCCTTACCGGTCATCTTTAAAAAAAAACAAAAAACAAAAACCAAATTACTTTCTCTATTCTTAGTGTTAATCCTCCCTAACCCAGAGATTAACATTACTGCATATTCCTCCTTTATGATGACTTCCTTGTCTTTATTGAGGATGTTGATTCTCCCCTTCAGTGTTGTCTCTGCTTCCTTCTGAATCCTAACCTCTTTCATTTCCTCCACAGTCTGATTCCACAGGTTTTGTAACACTGAGGTATGGAACTTCTTGAGGGACTTTGTGAAATGCAGCCATTTGCGTATCCTGGGAAAGAAGGTGTGAAGTAGCATTCACACCTGAGAAACCTTAGGGAATTTGTACATGCTTCCCACAAGGCTGAAGTGGTGGTTAAGTCTGATTGGTGTGTTGAGATGATGAGATATGTCACTGTCCCCTCCCAACACACACACTCCATGGGTGGGTGATTTAGAGGATGAGAAAGTAATTTGATACTGGAAGTATTGATAAATCATTCACAATGACTATGCTCTTTTTCGGACAGGTTCCAACTTGGAAGTCTGAAAAGGCTAAAATATGAGGGCACTTCAAAAAGTTCATGGAAAAATGGAATTAAAAGATTATACAAATCTTTCCCTGAACTTTTTTGAAGATTGTATTAGTCTGTTTTTGTTGCTTCTAACGAAATATCTCAAACTGTGTAATTTATAAAGAAAACAAAATTTATTGCTTACAGTTTCTGAGGCTGGGAAGTCCAAAGTCCATCTGGTGGTGGTGACAGTGACCCAGTGGTCTCATATTGCAAGACAGTGGAAGCAGAGAGAGCAAGACAGACTCTCCTCTTCTTTTAAAGCTCTCAGAACCACACCCCTGACCACCATTTTTAATCCATTCACTACTGCACAGTCCTACAATCCAATCACCTCTTCAAGGCTCCACCTTTCAATTACCTTAATAGGATTTCCCACCCTCTTAACAGTCACAATGGGGGCTAAGTTTCTAATACATAAAACATAGGGGATACAATTCAAGCTTGAATGAGTTTTGGGGGACATAATTCAATCCACTATATTCCACCTTTATCTCCCCAAAATTCTTGTCCTTTTCACATACAAATACATTCATTTTATCATTTTATCTCCAAAGTCTTAACTTGTTTCAATTCAAAAGTCCAAGGGCCGGCCCTTGGCTCACTTGGGAGAGTGTGGTGCTGACAACACCAAGTCAAGGTTTAAGATCCCCTTACCGGTCATCTCTTTGAAAAAAAAAAAAGTCCAAAGTTCAAAGTCCCATCGGTGAAAATTCAAAACAAGTTATCTACTTCTAAGATACAATGGTGGGACAAACATAGGGTACACATTCTCACTCAAAAAGGGAGAAATAGGCCAAAAGAAAGGCGTAACAGGTCCCAAACAAGTCTGAAGTCCAGCAGCAAAGGCATTAAATCTCAAAGCTGGCAAATCAGGTACCTTGACTCTATGTCTGACCTCCTCTGCATGCTGGTGTGGGGGTTGGGTCCCCAAGTCCTTGGGCAGCTCTGCTCCTATGGCTTTCCTGGTCTCAGTTGATGCTTTAGCTCTCACAAGCTGATGTTCCACTCTGGTAGCTCCACAAGTCTGGGGTCTCCCTGGTGGTCCCGTTCTCATGGCTCCACTAGGCATGGCACTGATTGGGTTTCTCTGCTGCAACTCTGATCCCACGTTTCTGCTCGGCATTGCTCTAGCAAAGGCTGTGGTGACTCCACCCCTGTGACAGATCTCTTGCTGGGACCCCAGACTCTTCCATACAGCCTCTGAAGTCAGTGTGGACACTCCCAGACCTCCACAGCTCTGGTGTTCTGCCACCCTGAAGACAGCACCATGTGGATGCTGCCAACGTTTCCGGCTTGTATCTTCTAAACCTGCAGGTCCAGCCACATCTGGAGTCAATTTAGCAATGGCTGGAGCAGCCAAAGCAGCCGGGGTGCTAGTACTGGAAGCAACTTCCCGAGGTGTCCCTGAGCAGTGAGCCTGTGGAGGGTACCTCAGGCCTGTTCCCCAAGACTATTCTGTCTCCTTAGGCCTTTGGGCCTGAAATGGAAGGGTTGGCTGTATTTCTATCAGGATTCTGCTCACTACCATTTAACCAGTTTCTAAGATATTCCAAACTTTCCCTTGTCTCTTTGTCTTCTGAGTCCTCCAGACTCCTCCAACCTTTGCCTAACACCCAGTTCCAAAGCTGCTTCCACATTTTCAAGTATTTGTTATAAGCGAATACCACTTCTCTGGTACCAATTTTCTGTATTAGTCCATTGGTGTTGCTATAACAGAAATACCTGAGACTGAGTGATTTATAAAGAACAGAGGTTTATTGGGCTTACAATTCTGAGACAGCTGCATCTGGCATGGGCCTCAGGCTGCTTCTACTCATGGTGGAAAGCGGTAGGCAGCTGGTGGGTACAAGCAGATCAGGTGGCAAGAGGCAGCAAGACAGAGCGAGACAGATTCTATTCTTTTAAAGCCCTCAGAACCACACCCCTGACCACCATTTTAAATCCATTCACTACTGCACGGTACTACAATCCAATCACCTCATCAAGGCTCCACCTTTCAATTACCTTAATAGGATTTCCCACCATCTTAACAGTCACAATGGGGGCTAAGCTTCAATAAGTTTGGAGGGGGACATAATTCAATCCACTGCAAAGACCCTCATATTTTTATATTAAGTTCCTTACAAATGACTTCCCTGTATTTCCCTAGTTACACTTTTTGGGATGCATAACTGTGATTTTGCCTGTTTAACATAGTTTCCTTCTAGTAATTGCACTCTTGATTTTCATATGGAACCATGTACTTCTCCTCTTTCTTAGACCATATAGTTCAGGTGGAGGTAGTTCTCACTAACTAGCTCTTAGTTTTATCTTCATTTCTCAACCATGATTTTCCACTACCACTAGCACTACTCCCATCACCCTTATTTTGATTTACTTTTACATTGGTGATGACATAATGCAGCAACCTGTCTTCTGTGTGGCTGAGAAAGATTAATGCACACAGTGTATGAAAAGAATATGAAGTATAAGAGTATAAAGAAAAAGAATTTTGGTAGAGGTTGCTGTCAATACAGTTGGTCTCAGCTATAGTAAGGAAGAAAGTAACCCGATAGGAATATAAATTAGACTAATATCTAAATTAATTGAGAGACCTTTAATCTTGTTAAGGGGTATTTTTTCCCATATGTTTATTATAGAATTTTTCTATTTTATTTTTTTGCACCTGGCTGTGTGGGGTCCAAACTCTTGACCCTACTGTTATAACACAGCAGTCTAACCAACTGAGCTAACTGGCCAGCCCTTAGAATTTTTTTTAAAATACAGAAAAGTTGAAAGAATTGTGTAAGAATCACCTTTATACCCACCAACTAGATTCAACAATTGACAACCATTTACCATATATATTTTATCTTTCTTTATGGAAATACATTGCAAACATCTTGACACTTTTCCCCTAGTACATAATAGCCTGCATAACCTAAAAATAAGGGCATTTTCTAACATAATCACATTACCATTATCACTCCTGAGCAAATTAACAATATTTTCCTAATATTATCTAATATTCAGTCCATACTTAAAGTTCCCCAATCATACCCCAAATTTCTTTTATAACTGATTAATCCAGGATCCATATGAGTTACAAACAGAATTTGTTATGTCTCTTTAACCCTTTTTAACCTAGAACAGTCCCCCACTTTTTTTTCCTCTACAAAATTGACCTTTTGAAGAGATCAGGCCAAATGAATTATTAGAGTGTTCTCCGTTTTGGGACTGTTTGACTATTTTCTCCAGGTGCCATTTAATTTGAATCTCTGTGTTCTGCATTTCCTACAAACTGAAAGGTAAATTCAAAAGCTTGGTTGGATTGAAATTAAACATGTTGGGCAAGAATATATGAGAAGTGGTGATGTGTACTTCAGATTGCATCTCATTAGGAGGCACACAATATCAGATTGTCCCACTACTTGCAATGCTGAATTTAATCACTTAGTTAAGGTGGTGACTGCCACATCTCTATTGGCAAAGGTCTCCTTGTAAGTAGCAAGTAATTTGTGGGGTGGTGCTTTCGTCTTTCTAATTATGTCATTCTTTCTACATTTATTAGCTAGCATTTGTGAGTATAGAACGAAAAACAATTTTCCCTAACCACCTGGTAATAAACTACACTTCCTCTTTAAAAGGCAGGGTAAATGCTTTAATTTCCAATTTTCATAGTATAAAGTTATAGTGTAATAGTCACCTTTAGTGGTGGCAAATTAGCTTCTTTCTCTTTCTCTGTCTCTTTCTCTCTGGGTATTACTATTCATGGGTTTTAATTCATTTTGTTATAATCAAATGCAGTCATTATTCCTTTTGATATTTAAATTGCCCCAAATTTGGCTTCTGTGTCCTTTTGAATTCTCTCTCATGGTGGAACAATATATGGAAAAGATTTGAGATGAGGAGAGCAAACTCAGTATGGGTAGGCTATCATTGCCAGCAGGATTGTTCTTGGGGTCATCTTGACCTGGGGAGTCTTCTCTTTCTTCACTTTTGAGCCCCACCTTCACCAGAAGCTCAATTGTTTTCCACAACATATTGGCAATGGGAAGCCAAAATTACTGTATGAATGCTTGGCTCATTTGTAAATTAGATACTGCCTGCTTATCTGTGTAGGAAGAGTGAACATAACTGTTATCCAAATATAATTAACCAAATTAAAAATAAATACTCATGAGGAGCAATATGGGCTATTAAATAAGGAAAACTCATTAATGTGTATAGTGACTGAGGTACGGGAGACAGCAGACCCATGGGGCCCTCTACACACAGAAACTTTGCTGTCCTGTGCCTTGTTCTTTCATGTCCTCCTGAGCTCACATTGACAAATGAATCCCAGAGCTTTGGGTTATCTTAGCTGTACCGGGGAGATCTGTGTTGCTGTGGATTGAATTGTGTCACCCAAAGTCCGTGTATTAGAATGTTAACCCCCATTGTGACAGTGTTAAGAAGGTGGGAAATCCTATTATGGTAATTGAAAGGTGGGGCTTTGATGAGGTGAGGACCATGCCCAAGTAAATGGATTAATCCGTTGATGGTTTAATGGTGGTCATGGATATGGTTTTAAGGCCTTTAAAAGGAGAACGAGCAAGGAGTTAGCTCTCTCTATGTTTCTGCTATTTTGCCATGTGATACCCTGCATAACTGTAGTGTTACCACCAAGAAAAGGCTCTCACCACATGTGTTCCCTGGACTTTGGACTTCCCAGCCTCCGAAACTGTAAGCAATAAATATTGTTTCTCTACAAATTACCTAGTTCCAGGTACTTTGTTATAAGCAAAAGAAAGCAAATAATACAGAAAATTGGTACCAGAGAAGTGTGGTGTTGCTTATAACAAATACTTGAAAAATGTGTAAGTGTCTTTGGAACTGAGTATTGGGGAGAGGCTGGAAATTTGGAGGAACAGGCTAGAAAAAGCCTAGCTTCTGGTGGGAGTTTATTTATTTTTTTTAAAAGATGACTGGTAAGGGGATCTTAACCCTTGACTTGATGTTGTCAGCACCACGCTCTCCCAGTTGAGCTAACCGGCCATCCCTATATAGGGATCTGAACCCGTGGCCTTGGTGTTAGCAGCACCACACTCTCCCAAGTGAGCCTCGGGCCTGCCCTTGGTGAGAGTTTAGAGGACAAGAAAACCAAGGAAGGTTTGGAGTGTCTTAGAGACTGGTTAAATGGTGGTGACCAGAATGTTGATATATGGACTGTAAAGACCATTCTAAGGATGTCTCAGATAGAAATAAGTTTATTGGAAAGTGGGGTGAAGATCACCCTTGCTATGAGCTTACAAGGAATTTGGCTACATTCTGTTCCTGCCCAAAAGTTTTATGGAATGTGGAACTTAAAGGTGTTCAACCAGGGTATCTGGTGGTGAAATTTCTAGGCAGCAAAGCATTCAGGAAGCTGCATGGGTCCTTGCAACAGCTTAGCCTGAGTTATGGCAGAAAAGGCTTGACATAAAGCCAGAATTTATAAGTCAAAAGAAGCCAGAGGGCAAAAAATTGGAGAATTATCAGCTTGACCCTGTGGTAGAGAATGAGAGAACATTTTCAGGAGAAAAGTTCAAACGTACAGCACAGGGATTTGTTGCTAGAGAGATTAGCATAGCTATGAGGTAGCCATGAGCTAATAGCCAAGACAACAGGGAAAAGGCCCTGAAGGCATTTCACAAGTCTTCCAGGCCTCCCCTCCCATTAGAGGCCCAGAGGCCTAGAAAGACCAAAATGTTCCCAGGGATAGAACTGGTTGCTTCTACCCTGCATCCCAGTTGCTCCAGTTGTGGCTAAATTGGCCCAAGTATGACTGGACCCACAGCTTTGGAAGATACAAGCGAAAAGCCTTGGTGGCATACACATGGTGTTAAGTTTGCAGGCTCAAAGAATGACAGAGCTGTGAAGGCTTAGCAGCCTTCACCCGGATTTCAAAGAATGTATGGAAAAGCCTGGGGGCCCAGGAAGAGATCTGTTTCAGGGGCAGAGTGACCACAGATGACCTTCACTAAAGCAATGCCAAGCAGAAACGTGAGGTTGAGGTTGCAGCAGAGAATCCCCTTCAAGGCCATGCCTAGTGAAGTTGTGGGAGCAGGACTGCCATGGAACCCCCAGAATTGTGAAGCTACCAGCATGTCACACCAGCCTGCAAGAGCTGAGGCATGGTCCGAGACCAGGAAAGCCACCGGAGCAGAGCTGCCCAAGGACTTGGGGACCCATCTCCCATGCCAGTGTGTGGAGAATGCCAAACATGGAGTCAAGTATATGATTTACCAGGTTTGAGATTTGATGCCTGTCGTGCTGGGTTTCAGACTTGTTCGGGACCTGTTACCCCTTTCTTTTGGCCTATTTCAGTCTTGTTGACTGCAGCAGTTAAAAAAAAAAAAGGGTACTGTAACTACATCTTTAAAGGACCATGGTAGTATTGGACTGAACTGAATTCACAGTGATATTGTAAGCTTGAAGTAAACACACAGCACTTGCTAGTTAGCATGCTCTATGAATAAGCTACATAGGATATGAACAAGGCTAGAAATGTATTACCATTGTAAATTTAACATGGTTAATCCTACCAAACAGAGATTGTTTGCCTGTATCTTTCAAAAACAAACAAATCTACTTTGTCCCTATAACCCTTTACATTGTCCCTCTTATGTCAGATTTCTTACTAGTGGCCCAGTGGTCCTGCTTTGTTCTCATGTTAACTGCTAAGAACAATCTGAATTGCACTTTGTGTCTACTTGTAGTTTTGTTATTGTCATAATTGCTGCAAGGAATTAACCAAAAGCATATAAACAACAGAATTGTTTGGATTTAATATTGCTCGACCATTAAAATAATTCATTAACTCAGCCTTCACCCCATTTTTGTCTGTTATTTCCTATACATTTAAGGTTATTTCCATTGCATGAATTGATAACACAACTGAAAGCCAGGAGTATTTATTCATCTATTAACTTTTGAAAGGATTATAGGTTATCACTATCCATATCATGCTCCATCTATATCTACAAATATCAGTAAATGCCTATTTTCTGAGCCTAAGTAGACTCTTTATAGTTCCATTTTTTTAGTCATTTTCTACATTTTGTTCTATGAGTCATAATAATAATATTAATATATAATAGCTAACTTTAGTTTTTACTGTGTGTCATGTTGTAATTAATCTTTATAAGAACCTTATAAAAACTTTGTAAAAAACAAAGCAAAACAAAACAAAACAAAACAAAACAGAACGACTAGCTAGAAATCTGACATAATAAGAGAGACAGCATACAGGGCTGTAGGGACAAAGGAGATAGAAACCTAAATGTCTTTTTTTTTTTTGTAGGATATAGGCAAACAATCTCCATTTGGTAGGATATAGCACGTTGGCATTTGAGAAAACAGTAGAAGCAGGAAGGTCCTTCTCATCTCCTGCCCCTCTCCCCTGAAGCAGATCATAAGACCCTCATTTGAGAGGTACCCTCCCTATACCCAGAAAAAAGGAGCATTCTTACGTCTGAAGACACAGAGCAGATTCTGAACAAGCAGGCCTTGCTAAATTCCCCCCAATTTATTACCATTAGATTATACTCTCTTTGTCCAATCATTCTTCTCTACAACTAACCACCTCTTCATCAAACCTAAGCATAAAAATACACAAGTTTACCTGTTTCTTTGGTCTTTATTTCCTTATGAAGGCTCCTGTGTCACATAAAACTTTTGTTAAATAGATTTGTATTCCTTTCTCTTGTTAATCTATCTTTTGTGATAGGTTCCTCACTCATGAAGCTAGCAATGGGTAAGGAAAAAAATCTTTTCTCCCCTATAATACATTGTACTACAGTTTACAAGATGTATCCTTAAAGGAAGGTGATGTACCCTTTTTTCCCCCTTTCTCCTTCCTGCTGACTGGAATGTAGATTTAATCTCTGGTGTGAAGCACAGCAGACAGCAAGATACAAGGAACCTAAGTCTCTAACACCATGGAATGCCATACCATACTTGGACTGACAACCTCATAGACTAAAAAGACTTCTGGAATATGACAGAGAAACAAACTTCTACCTTGTTAAGCTACTATTATCTGGAGTATTTTTGTTGCTTGCAAACAAACTTAATCTAACTATTCATCCTCTTTCTTTCTTTCTTTCTTTTTTTTTTAAGATGACCGGTAAGGGGATCTCAACCCTTGGCTTGGTGTTGTCAGCACCACACTCAGCCAGTGAAGCCAACCGGCCATCCCTATATAGGATCCGAACCCGTGGCCTTGTTGTTATCAGCACCGCACTCTCCTGAGTGAGCCACAGGCCGGCCCTTATTCATCCTCTTTCTATTACTGAGCAGCAAGACTTGTGTCTTTGCTAGCGTAAACAGAAGAATATCCTCTCTATACCACAGAACTTTATGAATTTGTCCATCCTGATTTAGCTAGTGATATATTAAAGGGGGAAAAGAAATTTGGAAGAATCATCCTCTCTTAAGATAAAAACTCAGCTATTGACATGCATAGTACTATTTTGCTTTCAGAAGCTGAATGTCATATAGATCTTTTTGCATCCTTTCCATTTCAAATTCTAATTTCCCAGTTCTGCCAGCCAGATCAACCCCTCTGCCAATTAGAGCAAAAATTGTGTTCTGAGAAACGCATATGAACCTTGAAAGAGGTGATTAGATTGTGGACCATGCCATAGTGAATGGATTAAAAATGGTGGTCATGGGCATGGTTCTGAGTGGTTTTTTGTTTTGTTTTTAAAAGATGACCTGTTCGGGCCGGCCCGTGGCTCACTCGGGAGAGTGCGGTACTGATAACACCAAGGCCCCGGGTTCGGATCCCATATAGGGATGGCTATATGACATTCAGCTTCTGAAAGCAAAATAGTACTATGCATGTCAATAGCTGAGTTTGTTAAGATCCCCTTTCCGGTCATCTTTTTCTGACCCCCTTACCCGCCATCTTTTTTTTTTTTTTTAAAAAAGATGCCCGGTAAGGGGGTCAGAAAAAGATGACCGGTAAGGGGGGCAGAAAAAGGTGACCGGGAAGGGGATCTTAACCCTTGACTTGGTGTTGTCAGCACCATGCTCACCCAGTGAGCTAACCAGGCATCCCTATATGGGATCCGAACCCGGGGCCTTGGTGTTATCAGCACCGCACTCTCCCGAGTGAGCCACGGGCTGGTCCCAGTTCTGAGTGGTTTAAAAAGAGAGTGAATTAGGTTACTCTCTCTCTGCTCTCTCTGCTTCCACCATCTTGCAATGTGAGACCCCTGGATCACTGTTGCCACCACCAGATGGACTTCAGACTTCCCAGCCTCAGAAACTAAGCAAAAAATTTCGTTTTCTATATAAATCACCAGTTTCAGGTATTTTGTTATAAGCAACAGAAATGGACCCATGCTTGAAACAATTTTGAGTTTTTTCTTCTTTTGGCTAAAAAATGACCTTCCTTGATTGCAAATTCCTTGTTTGTTTTTGTTTGTTTGTTTTGCAGCTGGCAAGTACAGGGATCTGAACTCTTGACTTTGGTGTTACAACACCATGCTCTAACCAACTGAGCTAACTGTCCAGCCCTGAAATGACACAGTCCTTAATCTAAAGTGAATAAGTAACAAACTGACCATGCACTGGTGTAACTGCTGAAATTAGCGCAATGAGGGTACTTCAAAAATTTTGTGGAAAAATGGAATTGAAAGATAACACAAATCTTTCCATGAACTTTTTGAAGCCTCCTCATATATCAGACATTTATTCTGGGATGTTTCTAAAATTTAGAAAACTGATTCCCCTTCAATGAATACTGCTCTTTACTGAAGGACAAAACAATGTTACACGGTGTAGCTGGTGGGGCAGGTAAGTACTCCTTCAGGTGGTGGGTGCTCACTGCTGCACTAGATCCGTCAGTCTCCTTGGGTCTCCAGTCTTCCTTTCAGGGAGCATTTTCGGTCAATCAAGTCCAAGCTAGGCACTCATATCATTGTTCCTAGTAAACTAGCAACACAGCCTTGTGAACCAAGACCTTAGACATTTCCACCAAGTTCTTTCAAGTGCTGCTTTCTATTCACTGGCTACCATAGATCATTCCAGCTCAACAGACAGTACCTGGAGTATATTCCCAGCCATTTTAGCCTCAGCTCTTTTTGTAAGTAAGGAACAGAAATCTACTCAAATTAGTTTAAGTAAAGGGGATGGAGATGTGTGGTAATAAAGATCTCATAAAATCAAACACAGTCAAGCTTCCTGGGAAATGAGGCTTCATGAGTATGAAGTTGTCAGGGAACAAGGAATCTACATTCTCCCTTTTTCTGTCTCACTGCATCCAAGTGGTGTCTCCTCTCCTTTCTCTTAGCACATCTAGTCCATATTCCTCTTTGATTTAGCTGGAGATTAATGTACTGTTCCCAAAATGTCACACAGACTTCAAGTCTATATGACCTTTTAGCATAACTACCTTCAGGCTTTAGGTGTCTGTTTAAAGTCTTCGAGAGAGAGAGAGTGACAGTGAATGAATATAATTTGATACAGGAAAGCCAATGGATGGACTAGTTTTAGCTCAGGTGTCCATCTTATCCAGTCAACCTTAGTTGTAGGGCTGCAAGGTGTTAAAGATCAATCTTGTTCATCAACAACAAAGAAAATGGAAAATAAAAGCAAAACCAACAAACAGGAAGATTAATGGTATTTGGAAATAGTAACAATTACTCCATTTTCATACTCCCTGACATTTTCTCTTAGTATGTTAGCTAGATTTTATAATATTCAGTTGGCAAGAGCTTAAAGTAATTTGTAGGAGCAATGTTGCAGTGTGGATGGAGTTGGGGAATGGACTGTCACTTTCTCATACTATGTACCTGTTCCCTTGTATGTCTTTTTCTTCGTTTTGTTTTTACTCAACCAAATATAAACTGAATTCCTAATTTCTTCATTTTATTTTTACTCAACCAAATGTAAACACTGAATTCCTCCGATCTGCTAGAGGCATTTGATAAACCAAAACTTTTGAAAATATTTAGAACTTTCAAAAGGATCCAACCCTCATTAGTGGTGATTACAGCATTTTAGAGCAGGAAGGGGCTTTACAGCTCATTTAGTTCAATTCAAATAATTTTACAGATGCGTAAATGGAGGAACAGACAAGGGAAGTTAGTGACGCAAGCCCACACAGCTTGTTGGAAATGGAGCTGGACTCCACTTTCTGTCACTGTACTTCTAAGTTCACATATTTCTCAAAAACATTACTTAGCAAAACAGCTCACATTAATAGAAGAGACAAATAAAATCTAAGGTTATTGAAAGATTTTTTCTCTCTTGATATATGCAAATTTTCACTAGATTGCCATGTAATAATTGGTGTGTGTTGCTTACTCTCTAGGGACCTAAGTTCTTTTTGCATTACCATAATTCCCTCTACAAAAATGAAGGTCCATGTAGATTCAAACCCATCAAAGAAGAATTGCCTGATTGGATTACCAGAAAGAATTCTATACCTCTGGTGTTTCAGTTAGTTCATTGTTGCTATGACGATGTTTTTCTCCTCTAACTCTCTTTATATTATTTATGAAATTTTATTATAATAGAATTTAGAATATTAGATCTGGAAGAAACATTAGAAATTATGTAGTCCAACTCTCTCATTAATTTATACCATATTTTGTTCTTATAATTATTGATATAACATACTACTGACATGGCAAAAAGGAATAAGAAAAATCTGGGACTACATGAAATGAAGCATTTTTTGGAGATGGAATGAAACTTATCTTGACGAAGCTTTATTCATTTACACCATAATTATTACCTGAATATTTGTGCAGGATAGATTTTTGTTTTAATTTGCATACTTGAGTCATAATATTCACATATATGACATAAGAAGGTGGATATGTTTACGATTTCTATTACAAAAATAAAACCAACTTTTAGGTGAGTGTCATATTCATAATTAGTAGAGCATCAAATATACATAGATTTTTTTTTTTCCTTTTTGTCTTTTTTCGTGACCGGTAACGGGATCGCAACCCCCGGTGTCACGCCCGCACCGCGCTCAACCAGTGAGGGGACCAGTCTCCACATGGGATCCGAACCCTCGGCGGGAGCGCCGCCACGCTCCCAAGCACTGCGCTCTACTGAGTGCACCACCGGGCCGGCCCTACATAGGTGTTAAATATATCATTGATGTTGAGATTTTTCTCTTGTAGAAAAATCTTAATTTTTACACTAAGTTTTGAACATTCTTTATGCTGTTTGATAACAAAAGTTTATTTTTATAGTGTATTCATTAAATACAGTGCTGTCATGAACAAAACACCATCACAACTATAAGAAATATGTGTTCTAAAGTCCTCTAGCTAAAGTTCTAGGTCAAATGTTCATGTTTTAGTGACCACACACCTTTGAGAACTGAAAGAAGTCTTTCAGCATAGTCATGGAAAGTACAGAAACAAGTCTATTTTTAGTTGCCAAGAACATCACATTCTAGCCAATACATTTTTTTACATGATAGTATGAGCCAAATCTCAGGGTATCATTAAAGAATCCCTTAATATGTGGAACAAAGAGTATTTCTAAAAAGTGTTAAACAAGTTGAATGCCTAAATAGTAAAAAATAGATATCTAAAATTAAAAAAAAAAATTCTTGGATGGCTGGTTTCTCAGTTGGTTAGAGCATAGTGTTGATAACACTGAGGTCAAGGGTTCAGATCCCTGTACTGGCCAACTGCCAAAAAGTAAAAAATAAGGGCCGGCCCGGTGGCGCACTGCTACAGTGCGCCGCTTGGGAGCACTGCGGCACTCCCGCGGAGGGTTCGGATCCCACATACAGACCGGCCGCTCACTGGCTGAGCGAGGTGCGGGTGCAACACCGAGGGTTGCGATCCCGTTGCCGTCCCGGTCCGGTACGGGCGCGACACTGAGGGTTGTGATCCGTTGCCGGTCACGAAAAAAGACAAAAAAAAAAAAAAAGGAAAAAGTAAAAAATAAAATAATTCTTTCTCATTCCTTTGAGAACCTGTTTTGCTGTTGTTAAGCAATTCTCAGATAAGAACAGTACAGCCGTCTTCCCATTCTGGGCTCTCTGACAATTCCAACTCTCTGACAATTCGATTCTGTGCTATTTCCTGTGCTGCAAGTGTGAATTTCTAGGCAACAAAGATTACAAGGTAGGAGCAGTGTGGCTTCCCATTTCCACCTATATTTAAAAGGCAGAGGGGCTGGCCGATTATCTCAGTTGGTTAGAGCAACCTTATAACAAAAATGTCATGGGTTTGGATCCCCATACCCACCAGCCACACCCACTTCCCCCCGAAAAGTAAAAGGCAGGAGGTTGTGTAGAAACTTAGATTGAGCCCACTACATGTCAAAAGTGTTTACATGCATTGTTTCTTTCTTTTTTTTTTTTTTAAAAGATGACCGGTAAGGGGATCTTAACCCTTGACTTGGTGCTGTCAGCACCACACTCACCCAGTGAGCGAACCGGCCATCCCTATATGGGATCTGAACCCGGGGCCTTGGTGTTATCAACACCACACTCTCCCGAGTGAGCCATGGGCCAGCCCTACATGCATTGTTTCAATTAGTCCTTTTATTGACCACAGCGTAGGTTTATTATCTCCATCTCAGACCAGGACGCTATGGGTTTAGGGAAGCTAAGTAATTTGCCTAAGATCATATGGCTAATAAAAGACTGAAAGAGAATGCTTGGTCTGGCCAGAAACAGAGATAGTGTGAGATCAACATCTCCCTCTGGAAGCAACTCACCCAAGTCTTTCTTCTTGGCCCTGCTACACTGCAGTAGCAGCGGCGTAGACAGCCCTGGGCCTCTGTGTAGGATGAAGGCAACTGCTATCCAATAGATGTTTCAGTCTTCAGAAATAAAGGCTATAACCTGCCCAGTGTACTTCGAGTAAAATGCTGTAAAAAATTTAAGGTATAATATCGATTTCCTTCTTTTATTAGCAATTTTCCAGTGAAATTCTCCATGTGGGGTTGCTATAGCTCAAGATATGGGACAATGCTAGGAACCTGTATGGGAGCTACTTTTCTCTTCTGGTAACCTTGAATGAGCTTTACAGGCTTATTATTGTGCTTTCAAACCTTTCCCCATTTGGTTTTTCAATTAATGGGCAATTCATTTCTTAAGACGTAAGTCATTGGATTTCAGCAGATTTTTTTTCTTTCGAAAGCGTGAGATTTACATGTTAATTGTGTTTTGCTCATCTAATTAGATGTGTGAGTTAAGGAGTATAAAATAAGCCACTGGCTACTTTCTCATAAGATACAGTAGGTCTCTCATGTTGAAGAGCAAAATGGCATAAATTGTAATAAAAATAATGTATGATACAATTTCATGTCAGAAGAAAGAATTATTTCCAAGGGCTCTTTTTGAGAAATTAGGTTGGGAGATTGGCTAAATCCTCAATCTTCCCTTCCCTGCTCCTCCACAAAAGAAACAAAGCAGGTATTTTGTAATACACAATTTAAAGTGAAGCTATAATTATCACCTAGTAATCTCTCACTATATATTTCCTGATAACTTTACAGCACTCTACTCAAATAAGCTCTGCAGTGTATTAGTCAATTTCTGTTGCTTATAACAAAATACCTGAAACTGGATAATTTGTTGAGAAACAATATTTATTGCTTACAGTTTTGGAGGCAGGGAAGTCCAAAATCCAGGGAACACATCTGGTGAGAACCTTCTTTGGTGGTGACTTCAACAATGCAGGGTATCACATTGGAAAAAGGGCAGGAGCAAGAGAGAGTCTAACCTCCTCATTCACTCTCCTTTTAAAGCCTCCAGAACCACTCCCATTATTCCAAGAATGGATCAATTCATTTATAATGGGACAGTCCTCACAATCCAACCTTCTCAAGTCCCCACCTTTCAGTTACCATAATAGGATTTCACACCTTCTTAACACTGTCACAGTGGGGGTTAAGTTTCTAATACATGGACTTTGGGGGACACAATTCAATCCAAAGCAAGCTATTAAATGTCAATAATCAATTCCTTGACTAGATTACATAATAGAATAACAAAATACAAATTGTTGTACAACAAACAAATCAAGCCTTTGATCTCTCATAAGAATATGTGCATCCATTTACCCCCAAATGCCAGTATGTCATCTGCAGACAACAAGCAGTACTAACACCACCCCTAGAAACTCATGGAAAAGCCTCTAGGCCTGAAAAGAGCATAGTGAGTCCATTGCCTTCAACTACCTACAGCAAGATATGCAATTTTGTGATTTTCCTAGGACAACCCCTCTTTTAGACCATGCTCCAGCTTTCTGGGACTCCTGAATTCTTTGCCCAAACAACCTGGAACACACATCAGAGCCTGCAGTATCCCTTCCCAGTATCTGTCCTCCCAAAGGTACACCCATTAGATGAATGGGCTAGAGTGTCCACATGAATACTCTAGAGGCCCTTCCTGTTGTGGGTCTGAGCAGGAGGTGGGAAGAGAAGGTGGGGCAGTCTGTAGTCAGTGACCTCCATTTGTACTCATGCCACAGGTGCTGCCAATATTACCTGTTTCCCTGGATAGGACTAGAGTGGGCTTACTCTATCCCCGAAGGACCTAAAATGAAAAGTTGTCATTGCACAGAGAAAGTGAAATGTGTTGCTCTCTCTTAGGGTTCATGTAAAGAGCAATTTGCCAATAGCCCACTTCCTTGTGGAAGCTGCACATTTGAATCCTCTAAAAAATTTATATAATTGCCATAGAATAAGTGTTTACTCAAGCCACAGATTATTTATATATTTTGTCTTACATGGAATATAGAGAAGCTCGTTCCCACTGCTCACCCCTGTACAGTGTAAATGGCCAGAAGGGATGCTTCTTTATCTCAGACATACTATAATATAATTCTATATATGAGTAAAGATTCTTTTTATATGCACAGAATGAAAGCTGGGAGGTTCTATTTGATTACTGTAATTAACATATCATGCTGCTATATCATGCTGCTTTTGAGAATTCAGGGAAAGACTTCTTCTCAGAGAAAATGGGAGATGGTTTCTGAACCTCAAAGGCTTCTATATGTTAGAGACATTTTATGCACTTCCTCAGATTCCCTCTGCCCCCACAGGCTGGCTGCTGTGTCTCAGCCATGGGCACACCTAACTGCCTACTTTGGGACCTGCAAGGTTCTGCTGCCTGAGGCTGATCAGTTAGTTGCTTGTCCAGGATGTTGGCTTTTGTCAGCCACCACTGTGCCAGTCACAGATTTGGAGTTTCTGGCTCCTCTTATTGTGTTGGGATTTGGATGAGCCACCACTCTAAACAGCATAGTGTCTGGCTTCCCAAATGACTGTCAAAGGATCTGGATGATGCAATACAGAGAGCTGGGGTGTTAACAACACATGGGATGAACTTTGACGAACAGAAACAGGAGAGGGAGGGAGCGTGGCAGATCAACCATCCTCCTTCCTCCCTCTCATTGACTGACTGCCCCATGGCAGTTTTCCCACATAGCCTACATGTGCATTGCCTCCCATCCTTTCCTGCACTCCTCCCTTTTCTCGCACTCTCACTGCCCTAGGTTTACTCACTGTGCTAGGTTTACATCTACCAAATAAAGTAAGAGCACTTAATCTCCCTTAGAATCTGTTTTCTAGTAAGCTGGGCTAAAAGGACCACTACATGAATCAGAAAAGATAAAATCCTGGGCCGGCCTGTGGCTCACTCGGGAGAGTGCGGTGCTGATAACACCAAGGCCCCGGGTTCGGATCCCATATAGGGATGGCCGGTTCGCTCACTCAGTGAGCGTGGTGCTGACAACACCAAACCAAGGGTTGAGATCCCCTTACCAGTCATCTTTAAAAAAAAAAAAAAAAAAAAAAATAGAAAAGATAAAATCCTGAGGATATGTAAGGCACAAATACAAGTGGCCTTAGAAATAACTGATGAAGACCTGTTTTTATACTAATATCTTCAAATGGCATGCATATTAATGTTTCAATATGATTTTGGAGGCTCTGTAGCACTTGGATATAAATTTCATCTCTTTTCCCTTGGACTTCTAAGACTCTTACGTCAAAATTAATCAAGAATTTATTGAGAATCTAGCATGGGTGCAACACTATGCAAAGCTTTGAAAACATTAAAAGGGATTAAGACACCTTCTCTGTCCTCTGTCCTCGTAATATAGTTATTACAGGGAGACAACATATAAGTAATGACTTGTGTGGTCAACATTAAAGAGCTGTGCTACATAGAAGTAGGGAAATAAATGAAGGAATCAAGTATCTAGAAAGATTTCATGATGGAGATGAAACTTTTGAATGGAATTTTAAAGGATGGATAATATCTGAATTGGTAGAGGAGAGACAAAAAGGTGCTCCTGGTGAGAGTTTCAAGTCCAAGAGAAGACATGAAGATGAGACTGTATATAGCACTTGCAGTGGACTCCCTATTCCTGCGTTCTTTTTAACAGCATCCCAGGGGGTTATAGATCCCCTAAGTCTCACCTGTAGAACCTAGGTTAATCTATGATATAAAAAAGATTCAGTGCTGGCTGGTTAGCTCAGTTGGTTAGAACACAGACTTGTAACCCCAAGGTCAAGGGTTTGGTTCCCTGTACTGGCCAGCCACCAAAACAAACAAGCAAACAAACAAACAAAAAAAGATTCATAATTTGACAATTTCTTACAATAATAGCAAGAGCAAAAAAATAAGACAAAGCTGAATCTCAACTTCAAATCTGGGTCTTGAAACAAATTCTCAATGGGCCCTCTAAATTTTATTAATAAAATAAACATTTCTGGCTTCTAGTCAAGATGGCAGAACAGACAGTCCCCAGCGTCACTGCCTCCCATAAATCAACCAATTTACAACTATTAAAAAGCAACAACAGCCAAGCTGGGGCTGCTAGAGCTCAGGGGAAGAGGAGAGACCTATGGAGTGCATGAAGGCAGGAGAAGCCCTGAGACAGAAAGAACTGCTCTGACCGTTTCCAGCCCTGGCCGATTCATGGCTGGAGCTGCTGAGTGCACAGAGCAGGAGCTGGCAAAAGCCGCAGCTGAGCCCTTCAAATGGAGTTGCTTGGATGCTTCAGGGGAGAAGAGGGCCTTGGTGGCCCCCATGCCAGCAATACGACTATTGGGTTCCCATGGACCCACATAGGAGCGAGGAGCCACAACCACTGATAAAAAGGAACCACTCAGAGGCCAGTGAATCATTGCAAGGGACTGGTGCAGTGACTGTCCCATGGGAAGTGTTTGGAGCAAGGGTGGTGGGGGAGACGGGCCCACTGGGAGAACATTGAGGCACAGTAAGGACAGCTGATCTGTGCCCCAATCAGCACAGGACTACTCTGTGGAGAATGGCCAGGAATATAGAACTGCAGGGGGTGCAGTTTGCTGAAAAGACTCAGTCCCAGACCAGTGTTTCTATACAACCCAGGTGCACTGGATCTCTCGAGACCTGGAAGTACCTATAAAGTCAACTGTTAAAAACTGAGCTGCACAAAAAGCCTTCCCCAGAGAATCAGCAGCAGAGCAACAATTTAGCTCAACCACAGAGCTCAAGTGCTGGTCCCCACAGGAAGTTCCCCCCATTTTAGAAGTAAGCAAAGGACAACAAATTGGTTCCAGTGCAGACTTTAAGTACTGGGGGAACAGCAAATAATCCAACACAACTGGAAGAAAAAGCAAAATACCCACAGAACAGAAACAAAGTTTGATATTAACTAATGAAGGGTGCACATCACCTAAGAATACCTGTAAAACCTAGAAGGACTGGAAGCCCCTGGCCTACCAAGCCAGGGAGAGGGGAGGGCTAGGGACCTCAGCCATGCCCCCTGACATCTGCAACCAGCCCAGCAATGACCACTGAGCTGCCACAGGAAGCACCCCAGGCTCCCGAGCCGGGGTGGTGGGGGGCGAGGGCTTTAGCGACACCCCGCTGACATTTGCACCCAGCCTGGCAATGACCAAGCCACTGCTGGAAGCCCCCTGGTCTCCCCTGCTGGAATGAGGGGGTGCCACAGGCCTCAACCCCACCCCTCCTCCTTCCTCCTTCTCTCACCCTATTTCTTTCCCACTCTCTTCTCCCCCTTCCCTCCAACTGCTCCACGACAACGTCATAGAATGTAAAAAAAATGATATTAATAAAGAATTCAAACTGTTAAATAAATAAATAAAATAAACATTTCTGAGGGAAAGGTGACTTCTTGATAACCTAGATGCCTGGGTGAATAAATTAACACATATTAAATAGAATAATCATGCTATTTAATAATTTACACAAAAGTGGAAAACATAATAATTCACTTTGGAGTAATACTGAATTATGGTATAACCTAAGAATAAGTGAATTAAGCTCTTTGGCAAAAGATAGTCTAAGTCCTTACTTAACATTCAAGTATGTAAATTGTAAATTTTTGTTGGTCTAGAAGTAAAATAATTTAATTTTATCTGAGGACAGTTTATTAGTTGATAACTCACAATTCAGCATAAAAAGTTCTACTTGAATTCAAATCATTCAATTCAATACAATTCAAAAACTTAAAGGAGCAACTTACAAAGGAAAGGAAAATAGAAAATTAAGAAAAATTCCTAAAGACTCTATAAAAACTCCCATTAAGGGGACAGATTGTGTTCCCAAACTATCTGTCAGCTACAAATTTCTCCTCTTTTCTTGAGTGGAACTAAAATTTCAAAAATTCAGTATATGCAGTATGTACTGGTGAACTAATATGACGAGAGAATTTGTTTCAAAATACTTCAGGGAAAAAATGTTGAGAAGGGAGTGGGCAGGAGGAGGAATATAGGTGATAGGTTCTGGCGATTCGTGAGTCTCTTTCTTTTGTACATATGAATTCTTTATGATATAGAGTTCCTATAAAATCAAATATGTTTTTTTATTATATGATAACTGATAAATCAGGTCTAAATTTTCTGTTTTCTTCAAGAAGTTTATAAATACAAATTTATTATTTTATTTCAGCTAAGTATGTCCTGTTGTTAGGGATATGAGTGAGACAAAGGGATAGATTGGGCAGGAGGAGTGTTGGATGTAAGGAAAATAACAAACAGAGGTTTTTAGAGAGACAGTTTACAGGAGGCAGAAACTGATTAGAGTTGAAGTTTTTGCAACTGAGTGGATAATGGTACCCTTAACTCATGAGAATGTAGGAATAAGACAGGGGTTAGGAGAGGTGATGAAAGGTGTAAAGAGAGTGGTTTGGCTGGGCTGAGTTTGAGACATCTGAAGGATATTCTGTCCAAGGAATATGTTGAAATCTTTACCTTTGCTGTCAATTTATTGAATTGGGTCCCCAAAGTTCATATATTTAAAAGCTTAATTTTCACTGTAACTGTTGAGGGTGAGAAATCCTATTATGGTAATTGAGAGGTGGGGCCTTGAAGAGGTGATTAGATTGTAGGACCAGGACATAGTGAGTGGATTAATAATATTGGTCAGGTGTGTGGTTCTGAGGACTTTAAAAGGAGAGCATGTAAGAGCCTCTGTCTCTCTGCTGTGCCATTTTCTGCCATGTGAGACCCCAACATTGCTGTAAAGCCACCACCAAAGAAGACTGTATTAGCCCATTTCTGTTGCTTATAACAGAATACACAAAACTGGGTATTTTATAATGAAAACGAAATTTATTGCTTATAGTTTTGGAGGCTAAGAAGTCCCAAGTCCAGGGAACATATCTGGTGAGGGGTCTTCTTGGTAGCAACAGTGACCCAGGGTCTCATGTGGCAGAAAATGGCAGAGCAGAGAGAGAGAGAGAGAGAGACTCTTTGTGTGCTTTCCTTTTAAAACCCTCAGGACCATCCTCCTGATCACCATATTTCATCCATTCACTACTGCATGGTCCTACAATCTAATCATCTCTTCAAAGTCCCACCTTTCAATTACCATAATAGAATTTCCCACCCTCAACAGTTATAGTGGGAATTAAGTTGCAGGGAGACATTCAACCCAAGGCAAAGACCCTCAGCAGATGTGTTCCTTGGACTTTGGACTTTCCAGCCTCTGAAATGGTAAGCAGTAAATTTCGTTTTCTTACAAATTATTCAGTTCCAGGTATTTTGTCATAAGTAACAGAAATGGACTAATACAACTTTGAAATAAAATATAACAGTTCTTTTGATATGAATTTTACACCTTGATGTTTTCAGAGGTGTCCTTCCTTTGAATGGGTTTGTTTGCACAGTCTCCTATGGACAGTCTCAGGAAGACTCAGGAGCCCTTGGCTGACTTCAAGTTGCTGAGAAGACATTGATATGTTTTCTGGATTAAGACATTAAAAATTTCAATTATGTTTAATCATGAGAACAAAAATAAAAACTACCAAACCTTGGTACATTGATATTTAGTAATGGGGTGCTTTACAACCATTTATTATCATTTCCTCCCAACTCAGTTGAAATTGCTCTCCTCATTGTTGGTTGAGTAATTTGACCAAAGTCTAATTGGTAAACACAGGCAAAGTCCAAGTTAAAACTCCATGTTTTTATTACTTATTCATTTTGTTTTAACTTTTATTTTATTTTATTTTTTATCTCCACAGCAGTTGTAAACTAATAAAAAAAATTCATGGAACTACCAATAGTACATTCCTGCAGGTAGTATTCTCAGCTGAGCTCCATGTAACAGAAATCAGCTCTCCCTACCCTTCGCATTGCACCTTCACCGAGTTCTTCCAGTAGTGGAATATCTGTCTCTGCTTATATCCCTTTAGTTCATTAGTCCATCATCTTGCAGGTTAAAAAAAGAAATTTCTGTAGGTTATTTTTATATATCTGTTTATGCATGGTGGCTTCCTGTTCACTCCATTCCCAGGACAAATTTCCAGCACTAACCAGGTACCTTTTCTGCCTTCTTTACAAGGAAAGATTTTTGTGAAAATTTGACTTATTAGGTAAAACATAAAATTTGACTTTTCAGATTAATTTCCTTTTTTAGTCTTTATTGGGTTTTCCACAGCTACTTCACTGCTGACTTATAGTGGTCAGTCCTAAGGTAAAATAGCTCTTTTTTTTGTTTTGTTTTGCAATTGTTTTGCCTTAGGTCTCTTTCCTGAGAGTGCTGGTTAAGGGTCCAATCAGAGATAAGGAAGGTTAGATTCTTTTGAGGTTGTGGACAATTCTGTTCTCAAACTTGATGTGAAATCTCATCTTCTGATTGGCCACATGAAAGAATATAATGAGAGAGAACCTAATCAGGTTCCCAACTGATCTAGTGTCATGGGAAAGAGAGGGAACATGACCTTCAATCACAGTGAATCTGCTCAGTGGTAAACTTGGCCTAATTCAAAGTCTCTGCTCAGATCAGTCATCGATGTTTTCCCTTGGGGGTTAGGCTAAGTACAGCAAGAAAGGAAATTAGGAGAAAAGAGCAGAGATCTTAAACTTCTTATCCCAAAAAAGCCAGAATACAGTAAAGTTATGGTAAGCGTGGAAGCCTATAGATGACAGTATCAGGGATAAAGTTGGAATGTCAAGCCTGGGAAGGACAATTCCTGAACATCAGTGAAAAGCCTGAGGAAGAGGATCTTTGACAGAAAGGGGTGCTTAAAGGGAGAAAAAAGGGCACGAAAGACAAGCTCTATCTAGGGTTTTACCTTGGGTAGGTCCTAAAACACTCATTATCTTTGGTGTTAAATAATACCAATGTAAGATCTGCTTTACTCCACTGACATTTTGAGTCACTGTAAAATATAATTATAAAATATTCAGGAAGCAAAACACAGAACAGATCAAGTTACATTTGATTCTGCTTGATGCCTTAGCTCTTTTTGAAGAGCCAGGATTCTGGGCTGCTTGTGAAGATGAACTTTTAATGGAGAAATGATATGATATTGTGGTAAAAGAGTATTTTTGTACATGGTCTACTATATGGTATAGATCAATCAAACATTTATTCAGTTCCAACTGTTGAGTTTAGTTGGGTGTACGGAATAGACTCCACAGTAATTCTTGCCTTAATAATAATTCTGTGCTAATGATCAATGTTTTTTTTTGTAAGTGCCCACAAGTAATCTATTTAACTAATTACACTGTTAACCTTTGTCCAGGATTGGTATTAAAATCATAGATCTTTAGCATCTATCACCCTTTAATTTTTTTCTCTTCACACGGTCCTGATCTGTCTGCTTTTAATCTGTCTTTTTATTTAAAGATCTGATTTTATTTTTTTATTTTAAAATTTTTTTTAAAAGATGACCAGTAAGAGGATCTTAACCCTTGACTTGGTGTTGTCAGCACCACGCTCTCCCAAGTGAGCCAACCAGCCATCCCTATATAGAGATCCAAACCTGTGGCCTTGATGTTATAAGCACCACACTCTCCCAAGTGAGCCGCGGGCCGGCCCTAAAGATCTGATTTTAAAGCAGTTGACAATTTCTTTCCAAAATGCACTTGGAAATTATCCGATGGATATATTTTTCTTACTCGAACCAGGAAAATTAGATTTATTACAAAACTGACATCATTTTGAAAGTGTAATGACATCTTTTGGAAAGCTAAGACTTTGAGTTTGAACTTGGCTGACCTATGTACCATAAAAATCTTTCTAGAAACATCTATTGTCCTAATGTATAATTTTTTTAAAAGTTAAAGACATAAGTTTCATGCAACTATAAAATGAAGATGTGTCAAAGATTGCATCAACTTGTTCATTAATGAGGGAACCAGTAAGATATTAAGACCAATTCAAAGGAGAACTTGAAGAACTTTTTATTTATTTATTTATTTATTTATTTTAAAGATGACCGGTAAGGGAATCTTAACCCGTGACTTGGTGTTGTCAGCACCACGCTCACCCAGTGAGCTAACCAGCCATCCCTATATGGGATCTGAACCCGTGGCCTTGGTGTTATCAGCACCACACTCTCCCGAGTGAGCCACGGGCCGGCCCCTTGAAGAACTTTTTAAAATCAATAAATGTTGGTGTTATATTGATAAATATATATATACACACACACACACATACATACACACAGGAATGCTGAAATAAATTTGTGAACAGATACAAAACTGGTTAATATCCTATAAGGCAATTAAATACAATGTTTGCTTTTTCCCTAGTTATCTATCCTGGTACTTCACCCAGGCCCAGAATCTGGCAAATAGATACCTTCACGACATTCTCCCTTTAATAAAATCTCCCTAAGAGTGTTCTTCCTTCCTTCCCCACCACACCGTGTAGGGTGTATCAGAATGGAGAGGGGTAAATGTAGAGTTTGAAGAAAGCCTCTCCCTTCCACTCTCTCCCTGCAGGTCCACGGACTGTGATGTACCCCACTAGGAGAATGTGTCTTTCCTCATCCTTAAAAATCATTCAACTTCCTCTTTTTCCCCCTCAATAAAATTAATTTTTTCCTTGTCCCATTCCTACTTGCTCTTTTGATAGATTAAAGTGTTAAGGGTATTACATTTCCTGGAAAACATATTTTTGTTTTATCAGGAGCCTTCATTGTCTTAATCCAAAGAAGTTACAAGTGCAAGGATTTCAGGCAGGATGGCAGGTGAAGGAGCTAAATTTTAACATTACTTCAACAAATATTTCCTGAATATCTGGTAAGGGCAAGATACTGTGGATTAGGTTGTACAAGTTGTACATCACTTGGTCTCTGCTTTCACAATTTGGAAAGTGAAATAAAGCATTTATACAGATACATATAAAGCAAGGCATATCTTCTCTTTTACATATTATTAAATTTTTATAATAAAAATGATAGATGATCAATAAAGAAAACCATGAACAGAGAAAAGCAGAAAAAATTATTGAGTTTTACCACCCAAACATAATTATTATTAATAATTTAGGGAAATTTCATTTGGTTCATTTTTTCTTACGTTCACCTTTTACTCTTTCTTTCTTTATACTTATCTTAAATACATGATTTTGCATTTTTTAAAAAAAAAACTTAGTATTATGTTTTAAGTTCTGAAGCATTGCTTCATAGATATCTGTTAGCTTTTGGTTCCTCCCATAGTCTCTATTTTGAGAACTGCCTCTCCCTTGCTCTGAGTGATTACGGTTAGTACCCCACTCCTCCAGAAATAGAGATTGGTCTAAGAATGGGTTTGTGACCATGGACAAAGCCAACCATATTTTAGGATAGTGATATAGACAATCAAAAAGGGACCCTCAGGCCGGCCCGTGGCTCACTCGGTAGAGTGCGGTGCTGATAACACCAAGGCCACGGGTTCGGATCCTATATAGGGATGGCCGGTTTGCTCACTGGCTGAGCGTGGTGCTGACAACACCAAGCCAAGGGTTGAGATCCCCTTACCGGTCATCTTTAAAAAAAAAAAAAGGGACCCTCTAAGAAGTCTCTGAACTGCCAGGGGTCATATTTCCCACCACGTGCGGAAAACCTGCTTGAGAATAAAGCTAATAAGAAAAGGGGGTCGGGGGGAAGAGAAGCACTATATTCCCGAGGACACCGTTTGAGCATCTGGATATAGCTATGCTGAAGCCAGCTCAGAACTGGAATTTATACACAATTTTGTGAGCAGCAAACATTTTATTTGCTTAAATTGAGTTGGGTGGGATTTCCATAATTTGCAATCAAGAGTCCTGACAATATACATGTAATTACACAGTCTTGATCATTATCATTTAAAAATATTTGGTATTCTATGCAAAGACCTTATTTACAGCAAGTTTAATAAATTTGGTCAAAACAATAAAGAGTTCCATACTAAAATTTGTGAAATGCCCTCCCATTGACTTTCCATACTATATTCTCACCTTTCCTTTGATTTATTCTCCTTCCAAGTATTCTCAATAAACAAACATTTATTGATGGGCTATTGAGCGTGTGTTAGTCACTAGTGCAAAGTGCTGGACATACTTGTACAATGATGAGTAAAACAGGCTTGGTCTCTGCCTTTGTGGGGCTTATGATGTCACTGACTTCCTTCTCTCAAATTCTGCAGTCCAGCATTGGTGTTGTAGTATTCTTCTGTGTTCTGTTTTTTTTTTTTTTTTTGTCCTTTTTGAGACCGGCCACACCGCGCTCAGCCAGTGAGCGCTGTGAGCGCACAGGTCATCCCTATATAGGATCCGAACCCATGGCGGAGCGCGCTCCCAGCGCCGCACTCTCCCGACTGCGCCACGGGCTCGGCCCTGTGTTCTGTTTTGAGTCATAAATGGAAATGTTTTTTCAAACAGCAGATCATATTAATATTCTAACACTCTTTTAAAAAACCTTTTATGATTCTGAGATAATTACAATAATGACTATGTAGGCATTAACCAAACAGCGAAGTCAAATAACTAGAAGCCTTTGAAATGGATGAATACTATAAATATTTATGACACTATATAACCTGTTGACTTTTTTTGCTTTTGAAATATACATACCTTAAGTTCCTCTCCTTTTTTGTCTCCTAGACAAATCAAAATAAGGGATCCAGGACTTGAACTGCCCCAGGCTTTCTCACCAACCTCTAAGGAAAGAAAATCTTGAGATCAGGTTGCCAGATGGGAGCTTTCTAACAGAAATGCGAAGTAGGCTGAAGGCTTTACTACGTGGACTTTATTCCACTCCCCAACACTAGGTGAGGAATTAAGTAAAGATCCCCACCATGCCTAAGGACTGCCCTTTATGCCTTTACTAGTGAACGCTCTCAAAAAAAGAGCTATTTAAAGGCAAAATATTTTTCATCATTAAACTGATCATTCAAGTATTAACTTTAAAGACTTACTTCAGAACTAGCAGGCCTTTAATCATTTAAACATTCCCCTGCTCCCAAACCCTGCCCAATGCACATGTGGATTTTACTTTGAAAATTCATGTATTTAAACTGTAAAATTGTGATTATGATTTAGAAAGTGCACAGAGCTTTATTTAGTTAACTATCACCCACTTTTGTTCTTTTCACAAGACTTCAGTATTCCAGTGTAGAGCCATAAAAGGAGCGTGAACTTTCATATCAGAGAAATCTAGATTTGAATCTGTGCTACTTATTTGCTCTGTGATTATGGCTAGTTTATTCAACTTTTCCATGCCTAAGTTTCTTCATATTGAAACAGGCTCGGTTACTATAGGGACATTGCAATTATATGTGAAGTTTTTGGTATGTGATGGATAATAAGTAATTGATAATGTTAAATGTTAAAGTTTTAATACATTTTTTAAAAACCTGGTTTTTTTTCTCCCTCTTATGTTCTCTAGTAATAATCCATGACTTCTGAGTTCCAACACTTGACTGTAAACTCCATGAGGGCAGGAATTCTTATCATCTAGCCCAATGCCTGAAATAGGAAAGGTGATCAATAAATATTTGTCAAATGAATGTGTGTGTCTGTGGCACAATATGCTCAAAATCTGTCATGAGAACAAATATCTTTCCTATGATATGAAAGAATTTCAGGACACATTCTACTGATGGATGAGGTAAGTTATAAGAATACAATCTCATGTTACTCATTGGAAAACATTAACTTCTTCTTTGTTTGGTTCTGCTATTCTTTGGATTATGCCATTGCACAGTGATTTGAGAGCGTTAGCTCTGGGGGTTACACCACATGGTTTGAATCCAGATTACATTACTTACCAGCTGTGCAGAAATAAATTAATCACTCTGTTTCTCAGTTTCCTCATCTGTAAAAAGGGGGCAATAATAACACCCATAGCACAGAGTTATTTTTGATGGTTAAATGAGCTAAAACATGAAAATGCTTAGAATAGTGCCTGGTACACAGTATGTATAGTGGCTCTTCTAGATCCTCCCCTGAGCCAGCCTGTCCTGGTCATTCCCCCATCCTGTGCCCAGATTTAGGATGAATTGTTTCTTTCAGCCCTCTGGTTTCTGGAGAAGTAGGCTTTTCCCTGACTTTGCTCTAATGCCCCAGATTTGCCTTCCAGTATTGACACTGCTCTTTCCACTGCCACCCAACTGGCATGTCACCAGCATATCCTGGGAGGCGGTCACTGGAATCTGTTCTTTCATGTCCCTGTTCCTTGCTGAATTCTTTCTCCTCTAAATTAGAGCATTCTAGATCCTCTCCTACGGTTTCTCTGAAAGTCTTGAACCTTCACAAGCCCCTCTTCCCAAGTCCTCAATATGGCTAGCCTGATGCAGGGGACACATTCCACCTTCTCCCTTCCCTTCCTGGACCGTCATGCTTCCCCTCTTCCCAGGCAGAGGGCACAGTCTCAGATAAGTCTTTGCTGGGCGTATATGAGGTGTTTAAATATTACCTATAATGAGAATAGACCACCTGACCCTACAAAAACAAAAACAATAAACTGAGGGCAAACTGGGGCTGCTGGATGCAGAAATGATTCCCAGAGCAATGTTTGTGGCACGTACTAGGGGCTCCATAAATGTACGTGAAGTAAGTGAACTGGCTCCACCTCAGGCCCCCTCAGCCAGGCCAGTCTTGGAAGGACAGCCATCCAGGGCTCCTGTCTTTACTCAACTCTTCAGGGCAGGCCCCTCCCATTTCCTTTGTTTGGTTAACTTGATCTGCCCACGGAGAGACCTGCAAGTATTTCACTTGGATTCCTAGCATGTATGAGGAAATGTTTATTTCCTATCCCCTGATAGCATAATCTACAATTAAAAAAAAATAATAAGGCTAGAGAGAGCGCAATGAAAACAAGAAAAAAAAAATGGATTTTTCTTGCTAACAAGAAAGCAAATACATAAAAAGAAGGGAGAAGATGGGTGTTACCAAGAAGTGGCAAGAGCTGGGATTCCTAATCAGGTCCTCCTTTTATCCTTCTGAGGACCATTATCATATGTGACTCTCATGTTCCCTGGTAGCATTCTGTAACTGGGCATTTTTCTGTCATGTGACTGTAGCAGACCATTCAAGCTCCCGAGCTTTCTCAGCCAGAAACTGCCAGGAGGGTAATTTGCTTCCGGTCTTCTTTTTACCTATGTTAAAGGCTCTTATCCTTCAGTTCTGAGGCTGGGGATGATAAAGGCTTGCAACTCACCCTGCTTCTGTGTAAATTCCTCATTCAACCAGGCTGAACTTCTCCAGATTTATATAACTTTTAAAGAAAGACAGTGAAGGAAAGGGAGGGAGAGATATGAGAAAGAATTTGAGAGAGGGAGAGAAAGAGAGAGCAGAAAAAGGAGAGGGAGGAAGAAAGGAGGGAACAAGATAATGTCTGCTGTTCTTTTATAATTTTAAAAACAAATTTCTTTTCTTTTTTTTTTTTTTTTAAAGATGACCGGTAAGGGGATCTTAACCCTTGGCTTGTTGTTGTGAGCACCACGCTCTCCCAAGTGAGCTAACAGGCCATCCCTATATAGGATCCAAACCTGTGGCCTTGCTGTTATCAACACTGCACTCTCCTGAGTGAGCCACGGGCCGGCCATATCTTACTGTGAATTTTCAAACTGCGCCCCTTGGGGCGTTATGCTGAAGGGGAACGAGTTCTGGAGAGGGGGGTGAAGAGGCTTCAGGTGTGCGCCGCTCACGGGACTGGATTGTGCTCTTCTCTTTTCAACACTGTGTTGAGTGATGGCTGTGGTGGGAGCATCTGCACCATAGAAAGCAGCAAACCTCCAAATCCATTTCTCTTGGAGAGCTCCCTGTTAATCATTTACCAGCACACTCATAGAGCAGATCTGCTTTTACTTGTATTTATAGGGAATGTCTCTGTAAAACATAGCTTTTGAAAAGGTTTCATGGCTACAAAGAAGTTTGAAAACCATGCCTCAGTTGAACATTTTCTTCCTTTCCAAGTAAAATACATAGTGAATATTATAATTAGAAAAACAATAAATCGTTTTACATCTCTATTTGTTTTAAGAGACAGGGTTAATCTTATTATTTATTAAAACTGTAACAGTTACCATTAGCTTTCTAATAATTCTATATAGAGTGACAGTTTAAAGTACTTTAAAATGTTTTAAGGCATATCAAAAGAAAGAAAAACTCTCAGTTGTGAGCATGGAGTTTAGTAAATTTAGCCTTATTGGATTAGTCAGTTAAGTAATTGCAGAAATGGACGTGTTCCAGAATAGTGCCACTCCTCTGAATTTTATGGGCTAGAGAGCAGTATTAATATTTAAGTTCCTGTTAACATTTTTGTTCCTTTTCAGTTATGATTTTGGAAAACTATATTGATTTATTCCACATCACAATTGGTTCTCCATTTTGTTTTCTTCGCCTGCTTGCTGTAGTGACTCCCTAAAATTGCACTTTGAGAACTACCATTGTCAACTGTGTTATTATAAAGTGTTGGTGATTTAAGCAATAGGTCAATCTTCCTTAGGTCTCCACCCCACTTCCTTCCCTGCTCCTTTTTCAGGTTTTGTTAAGTCAGATGTCAGGTAACTTATTTGGCTGTTTTTTTACTTTGGTCTCCTATCCCATGAGTCTAGCTGGCTTAAGAGAGAGAAGGTGCAGGCTGGCTGGTTAGCTCACTTGGTTAGAGCTTGGTGCTGATATCAGCAATGCCAAGGGTTTGGATCCCCTTGCCAGCCAGCTGCCCTTCCCACCCCACCCCCAAAAAAGAGCCAAGGGAGAGAAGATGCCAAAACTTGATTTGGGCTTAAGAGAAGTTAGAAAACCAATTTAGAGTCTAAACTGTGTGCTTTGGCCCTTAATCAGAGATCTCTACATTGGGATTTTGGGTGTACGGTTCTGTCTTAGTCAGTTTGGACTGCCATGACAAAATACCATAGGTTTGGTGGCTTAAACAACAGGAATTTATTTCTCATGCTTCTGGAGATTGGGATGTCCAAGATCAAGGTGACAGCTAATTTGGTTCCCTAATGAGGGCTCTCTTCTTGTCCTGCAGACAGCCACTTTTTTATTGTATCCTCAAATGGCAGAGAGAGAGAGGAAACAAACTCTCTGATGTCTCTTATAAGGACACTATCCCATCATGAGGGCCCCATGCTCATGATCTCATCTAAACCTAATCACCTCTGTCAAAAGACGAAGTTACAATAAATTTAGTCTAAAGATCTAATTGGCTTTATTAGCAACTCAGTCCATAGCAGGTTCTCTGATTTCACATTACCTCATTGCTTCTGAATATCTTTCTCAGGTACCTGTGGGGAGGAGAGGTGGCTGGGTCAATGCAGGAAGAATTGGGGAGAATCTCATCTAAAGATTTATAAAAAGGCACTCCACTAGGCATAACAGAACAGTTGCTTTTAGTAAGGCGGGAACAAGTTGATGACAAAAAAATCTGCTCTGACCAGGTCAGCTAAAGTATAGTGCCTGGGAGATCTGGGATAAGTCAGTTGTCACATTCACCTGTCCTGGAAAGCATTATCATAAGACCATTTTTACTACACGCAGACATGAGGGCACCAGAAAGTCATAAAATAATATAAAATGCATCTTGTAACCCTAACCCTGGATCCCTGCATGTCGAATGTAACCTAGAAACAATCCCAAATCTATACATCATCGTTAACCAGTAGAAAAACTGATGAAGTGATTAGTCAAGGCTTTCCCCTGTCTCTGTCCTTTGATTCTTCTCCCTTGTTGTGATTATAATATGCTAAGCTCTGCTGGCCCTCTTTGGAGTGCATTTCTCAAGGACCACCTGACTTATGCGTTTCCCCAGTTGTAATCATCATATTGGCTCAATAAATCCTATGTTTTATATGTTTGGCCTTAGTTTCTTTTAGGTCCACAAAGGAAACATAATAATAATAAAAAGCAGACTAGTTAACCTCAGGTTACTTCAGGTTACTTTCCTTGTAAGAGTTAAAGCACAGGGGATTTCCTGAAGATGCTGGCTCAGATTGACTAGGCCCCTTCTGATTGGTTGCTGTAAATCTCCTGTTTTCAGGAAAAACTGTTCTGTTTGGGGGCTAACCTGCTTCCTTAAAGTTTCAGTCTGGTTATTTGGCACTTAGCATGAGGAATTTCATTTTGGTTTGGTAAGTTGGGGCATAATACAGGAACTCAGTCCAAAATAATGACCTTGTATAAATTGTATTTAATCCTCCCACAGCCTTATCTCCAAATACCATCGCATTGGGGGTTAGGGCATCAATATATGAATTTGGGGGGGACAACTCAGTCCGTAGCAGGTTCTCTGATTTCCCATTTCCTCATTGCTTCTGAATATCTTTCCCAGGTACCTGTGGGGAGGAGAGGTGGCTGGGTCAATGCAGGTGTTGGGTACTTTTGGGTCTCTTGGCTTAGCATCATGGATTCCAAGTAGGGCCTCCAGGAGTGGCTGTCTTGTTTTGAACTACAGTGACCTGCAGCAGTCTCTTCCTTGGCCAGGCTCTGATGCAGGGTAACTTTTTCTAATGTATACAAAGGCATGTTTCAAGCTGAGGCCAAATCCTATTTAAGCCTCTAACAGTGATGATTCCACTATGTACATAGATTCTGACCCTGTGTCCCAGTTTTCTAGAACTGAAAAATAATCATAAGAATTATTTTGAGAGGGGAAAATAAATCAGTCCCCATGTCATGCAAATAAGGCTCTTGCTCTTCCCTAAGAGTGAGTTTTTTTTTTATAGGGAGACTTTTCTATGCCTCACATATACCCTGTTTCCCTATCCCCTACTAATTTGCCAGACTTGTTTGGATGTGTTTGAATTTAAGTAGCAGATCCAGTTTGAGTCCATTGCCAGGGGCCCCTCTGGTCTCTGCAAGGCCTGCACCACCAGTTTGATGAACATGTCCTGGCATGCTTGAACCCCAGCAATGGACAATAGATTTCCCACTAAAGTAAGGAAGCGGGAAAAAAAGTAGAGGTCTAAGAAAGAGTGAAAGGCCAAAGCAGTCACTGTGCCACTTTCTACCTCAGGTCCTCTCTTGATTTGCATTTTGATGGTTAATTTTGGTATAAAAATTGCCATATACTTAGTGGTCTGCCTTTCTTTTCTCCACGTCTTGGACCATAAGCACTTTGTGGTCATGTTTTATTACCTTCCTGGTCTAGGTGTAGTGCTTGCCAAAAATGCTTAAGAAACATTTCTGACAATTAAAAAAAAAATTCTATATAAGGAATGGTGACCAGAAATGAACTTAGGTGGGAAACTAAAACAAACAAAAGAGCTTTTCACTTTGCTTTGAACTGAGTATATTGTTAAAAGAACAAGGCTCTTTCTGAAGTGTAATATAGTTCTGCTATGACCAGTTTCACCAAGTCTGTTCAACAACTGTCTGAGGAACCATATCAATTGTGGTCTGCCCTTTAAAGGTGGCAGCACTAATTCCTGCTGCCAGCTTCAGCTCAGACACGATGGGAAAACAACTCCCCAGTGTTAGAATTGATCACATTGATGTATTTTTCTGTAGTTCTGGTCTTTGCAAGAAACAATGACTGTACAGCCAAACTCACTTGAATGTAATCCCTAGATTATGCCAATCTTCCTATCCCTGTATTTTACACTCCTATTTCTGGGACTGTTAATGAGATACCAGAGCAAATAATATAAATTTGATTCTCGTGGTGTTTCTTTCTTTCTTTTTTTTTTTCCTTTTTGTCTTTTCTTCGTGACCAGCAACGGATCGCAACTCTCAGTGTCGCGCCCGTACCGGACCGGGACCGGCAACGGGATCGCAACCCTTGGTGTTGCGCCCGCACCTCGCTCAGCCAGTGAGCGGCCGGTCTGTATGTGGGATCCGAACCCTCGGCAGGAGCACCGCGGCGCTCCCAAGCGGCGCACTGTAGCAGTGCGCCACCGGCCAGCCCCGTGGTGTTTCCTTTTAAAAGCAACCAGATGAGCAAGTACGTGGAATTAATATAAATAGTGCCATTGTAAATCTTTTGAAGGTTATAATGAAGACTGTTGTTTCATAATCTCTTACCAGTAGAGATATTGGGGAAGGAAAAAGCCTGTTGTCAATAACTAAATAAAGTAAGGTGGCCTCAATCTTTGATTGTCCACATTGATCAATATTCTAACTGCTTCTGTATTTTTATAAAAAATGGGGGCCGGCCCCGTGGCTCACTCGGGAGAGTGCGGCTCTGGTAGCGCCGAGTCCGCGGGTTCGGGTCCTGTATAGGGATGGCCGGTGCGCTCACTGGCTGAGTGTGGTGCAGACCACACCGTGCCGAGGGTTGTGATCCCCTTACTGGTCAAAAAAAAAAAGGGGGGGGGGGGGGGGGGGCACCCCCCGGGGGGGGGGTTTTGCCCCCCGTTAAGAAAAAAAAAAAAAGGGGGGGGGGGGGGGGGGGCACCCCCCGGGGGGGGGGTTTTGCCCCCCGTTAAGAAAAAAAAAAAAAGGGGGGGGGGGGAGGGAGGGGGCAGTGCAATCCTATCACCCCTACATTTATAGAGGAGGTTCTTGAGAATTAGAGCAGAGTGGCAGCACCGTGTCTCCCCTCGTGGTGAAACAGCACAGTTTTGGGCAGAGCTTCTTCTGTCTTCATTCATTCCCCTTCTCTTGGTGTAGCCATAAGACCAAGTCTGGCCAAAGACATCCAAGTGGAAAGAGACTTCTTCTGGAAACCTCCTTAGGAAGCAGCATGCCCTTTGCCTCTTCATACCCCTCTGCCTCCTGCGCCTGGACCATGAGTGCTGTAATCATGGATCCTGAGCACATGGCCACACACAGCAAGACTGAGGAGCTTGGGGTCCCTAAAACTGTATCAGCCTGGCATTCTCATCCAGATTTTTATGTGAGAAAGAAATTTAACCGATGGTTTAACACAACCAAAGTTTATTTCTTGCTCATACCACATGTGCGGTGCTTGTTGTAGGTACTAGAGCATTCCATCGCAACCAGTGCTTCCACAGTGGCTGAGACAGGCACAACGGAATGCAGAGAATCATACGCTGGTAAAGCTTTCACCTGAAAATGACGAGCATCACTGTTGACTAATGCAAGTTGCATGACCATACCTAACTTTAAAGGGAGTAGGGAAGTACAGTCCCACTATATGCCCCAAAGGGAGGGGAACCAGAATATGTGGACAGTCCTGATGACTATTACAATTTCTACCTTGTTTAAGCCACTGCTAGTTTTGATTTTCAGCCACTTGCATCTGCACTGAATCTCAACTAATGTGGGAATGGTCACATCAGTGCTAAGTAGGTTTAAACCAAATCCTATAAGGAAGGCTGCTGCTGGGTGTACACTTCAGGATTTGCAGGGGTCACTTTCTCCCAGGAATTTTTCTGGAAAGGAAGAAGCCATGTCTTTTTTTCTTAAGATTCCCAGTTCTCCTACCCCCATCCCACTTATAGTCATCCTTGAATTAATATCTAGCACACTGAAGGCAAATCTCTTAAGAATTCCCATTTCCATAGTTTATGTTACCACCTTTTGCTACTTCTAAGCCTAGCAAATAACTCTATTCTTTTGAAAACACAACTCTAGTCTTGTTCTATTCTGCTTTGTTCCTGCATTCAAACCTCGGTCCTTGAGATCTGTCATCTTTCTCAGTGGCTCTAAATATGTCCTTATCACCCTCAGTTTGGTAAACATCTTCATTTGACCCTACCACACCTTCTAAAAACATAGACAAATTAGACAAATGGGTTGTTTGATGCCTATTGCCTTTATTCTCTCCCTGTTCCCCTTTTCTGAAACTGCCATAATGAGGCTTCTGTCTGTACCATGCCACAAAAACTGCCTAAAAAGACATTAATGGCCTTTGTCTAAATCAATCAGGTATTTGTCTAAAACTCTGTAATTCCCTAGAAACATACTTTCATACATTTTTTATTGTAGGATAACAGTAACAGATAAAAACAATCATAGATTTAATAAAACACAGTAGAACCCTATTAGCATTTGAGTCATATAGGAATGCATTCTGTTCTGCTGTAGGCAAAATCATATGTCTGCCCGCTTCTGCCCCCAAACACAGGAACCATCTGCAGTAGGAGGCAGACATATTTATTTCTTTAAACCAGACATATTCTGCAACACATGCTTTAGATCTGTAATCCAGAATGTTTATTTACTGGGTGGAGGTGTAGCTTAGAAGCAGGCACAGTTCATTCAAAAACCAAAAACCAAAAACTCCAAGGCCTTTTACAGGTTAGTCTGATGGATAAAAATTCTAGAGACTATTGACAGAAGGAGTCTTTATTGCTACTGGAGAGTTAGACCATATACAGAATGGATCATGCTTGCTTTTTCGCAGCCTCGTTCTTAGGTAGGAAGGGTGTATCAGATTTAAATACGAAGGATAAAAGCAGCGCTGGAGATACCAAGCAATTGTCTATGCTACAGGTTTAACACACTCATTTAATTTCATTGGAAAAAATAATAAAACTGGTGAAAAGTATTTATGGAACCAGAGGAAAGCATATTTTGCTGGTTTTACTTTATGTTTGAAGTTTTGGGTATAGCTCTGCCCATAAATACTGAAATGCCTAGCATAAAGAACGCAGCCTGGGGCATACCCCATAAAACTTACAGTGCAATTAAATGAGCAATTTCCACTGGAAATAAAACGGGCATGTTGAGTGGAATATGAATTAAACTGCATATGACTCAGGCCTGCACTAGGCTTTGGAGAGGGACCTGCTGGTTTCAGTAGCACCTGATGCAGTCCATCTGTAGGTCAAGGCCAGTAAGTAACAAAAGATAACTGTAGTTAGCATGAAGACCAGGGCATTCCAAATTGTGGTTAATGTAGTTTCCCTGTCATTATGTCTCCTGAAAAGGCCCAGCAAAATTACGACTGATAGCAAAGGATTAAATCTGACTTTTCATTCCACTGCAGACGTATCAAGCTTCTGCATTGTTTGCCAGGCAGAATTTTTGACACTTCCTTCAAACTTCATTTTCACTTTCTGAATGTTTTCTCACATCGGAGTTGTCCAGATGTTATTACAAAATGGTTCATAAAGAGGATTTCAACTGTAAAACCAAAAAGCCATCAAAACAAACAGCTTGTGTTACAGACCACTCTGCCTTGATTCCTTTCTGGGACCTTATTTGGAGATTAAAGGACAATGATTTACTGATAGCCTGAGGAAAGACTCAGCTCAGGAATAGCACTTAGAACTCACAGTTTGTAGGAATGGCGTTCACAAGTTTGGCTGATAGAGGGACTGACTTGTAAGTACAGAAGCCGTGTTTTAATCGACGCAAGATAAAGCTTAGCATTCTTTCTTTGAGGAATTAGGGTAAGGGTGAGGGAAGGAAAGCCTGACTTTTTTCTGCACGAGAAAGCCAGAGGGAAGCTAAGAGAAACCAGTTCTTTCCCTTCTTCTCTGCTCCCGAGTGCCCGACCTCCACAGTCCCAGGAGGAAATGAGAGGGTGTGTAATAGGCACATGATTGCAATAGTATTAGCAGCCATGAAAATGTCCACAAGTCAAACTATAAAGTATTTCTTTTTAAAATTACCATATTTGACTGTCGTTTTGTCTGACTTTTCTTGTCAAAGTCATTGGTGTCTGTTATTTTTCTCATGATAAAAATGTACTCTATAATATATGAAAATTTTCCAAATTAAAAATAACATTTTCCATGGCAGCATACACTTACCCCCCCCCCCGCCCCACTATGTCCTCATCAGCAGGAGTCACTTTATTTATTATTTATTTTTAAAAATTAAATTTTATTTTATCAATATACAATGTGGTTGATTTTTTGTGTCCCTTGACCAAATCCTCCCTCGGCAGCATATACTTTGAATTTTTCTCATTAGCTCTTGTCCTGTGCAGACTTAAACTCAGCATATCTTACATGTGCAACGGTCATTTATGCTGTGAACCAAATGTTCTGTTTCCTGCTCATCTGTCCAGGGGCCATCCTTCCCTAAAGTGAGCAATGCTATAATGTGCATTTGGATGGCTGGCCAGCTCCTCCCGACAGAACCTGCAGCCATGGAATGCTCTGGAAAGGCAGTGTTCTGCTTGTACAAGTAGAGGGAAGGGTAGGATGAGAAAACCAAAAACTGAGCTATTGGAGCAGATGTGCCAAGAAGAGGAAAGCTGGCGCTAGTTAGGAGGAGGGAGGGTGTAAGAACGAAGTAGGAGCTAAAGCAGTAAAGTAGCTTTCCGTGTGACCCTGATGTGTCGGATGTTCCTTAGACGAAAGGCATAATAAAAAAAGGCGCTGTATTTAGGTTAACAGAGCATTATATAACCAGAAAATTTTGCAGTTTTATATGTATAGTGAGGAGTTTATAGACGAAAAAAAGACTTCCTCTCGATTTATTATTTGGATAACATTTTTAAAAAACACTGGGAATTCTTTAAGGATGCATTTCTGTTTTCTATTTTTATTTTTGAAGACAAAAGCCTGGAATCACAAAATGGAATTATTTTCATCGGAATAGTAACCTCTTTGCTACTGCTTTACTACACGTTCATATTAAAATCATTTCATATTTTCCTCGGATAACTACGATCCGTTTGGAAACAGCTTGTTAATTAGAGCTATGACGCAATATATCACTCCATGTTTAGAGCTCTGGCGCCAGCTAGTGGTAAAAGCGGGGAGATGCTCTCAGATCGAAGGCGGCTTCTGTCTCGTTGCCTCTTCTTTATCCCTTGTACACCCCATTTTTTTCCCATCAACATAATGGGGGAATCACTGCAGTGTGGCCAGAGAGGAGCAGACGGAATTATAGATGAAAGTAGAGAAAAACGGTGGGCAGGGCCAGAGAGAGGAAAGCCCAGACCAGTGCAATCGTTTCTCCAAAGGATTTGAGATCATTTATTTGAAATATTCCTGCCTTGTTGATGGAGCCGCTCAATCTTTTACCAGTGAATTTCTAGCCTTTTGTTTTTCATTTGTAGATATATTTGAATATATACTTAGGACATGTAATAGCTATGGAACGTCACCACAAACACAGCACTGAGGACATGTTGTAAGTGTAAATTTGTGTTCATTTTAAGTAGCAAATATTTTTTACTGTGTGAACAGGCTCTGCTACATCCTCACGGGTACACCTCTAAGATGAATAACTCTCAAATGGCTAGTAAAGCAGAAACCTCTTAAGACGATATTTGTAGGTGGTACAGTATGAAAAAAATATAAAAATTCCAGGCAAAAGATACTTTTCTTGGGATGTATGAAGTAGATTTAGGCTTGGAGCTCAATCTATTCTCAAATAGAAATAGGTTATGATGATTTGCAGGAAAACTGAAAACATGTAGTATTTATTTTAAGAACAAAGCATCTTTGGCAGGCCATTTTTCTCATTTAATTAAGCCATAACTGATCTTACTAGGGTTATGGAGGGACTTCAAATGCTAATAAATAAAATCCGAAGCTGAGACATTTCTTTCATTAAATAGCAGGAACTGTTTATAACTCTATTACTTATTGCTAAAATCAATTATTACTAATACTCTATGTGGAATTTGTTAGGAAAACAAGCTGAAGGTTGTAAAGAAGAACTTTTTAAATATCATTCATATATGTGTATCTATGTCAGTTACAGAGAGTAAGGGTAATCTGAACTGAAACCTCCTGTAATAATATTTTTGGAAGGCAGATCTAAATTAAGAGGAGGTTTAAGGAAAGAATTATCACAATCTTACCTCACAATTTACTGTTACTGTACTGTTGCGGAGATAACATTTAAAGTTTTATCAATGTAAGACAGATGGTAAAATGCCTGTCATGGTGTTGGTGTGTGAGATTTACATAAACAAGTATTTTAAGCACATTTCACTTTTGTTAAAAACTGCATATTTTATATTAAAAATTCACCTAACCTTGTTCCAACCAAGTTGTAGTGCTGACATTTTTCCTTTGGCTTTAAATATTTGTCTTGTAACTTTTGGTATATAATAAGGCCTGGGTTAAAAATGTTAAAATCTTTTGTTAACCTGGTCTCCTCTGTGTCTCTTTTATCTCTCTTTTGAGATGGAAGCTGAGCTTATATAATTGAATAAGTTAATTGAATCAATACCAGAAAAATATTATAATTTCTTTTGGAAAAAGAAAATTAATTTTTAATAAGGCTCTATCAAGGACAGTGGATTAATTGAAATTCAAGTGAATGATAGAGTTGAATTGTCGTAAAATTTTGATAATTACAGCAAAATAAAATAATTTATGCCTTTTTGAAACAGCTTTGTAGTATGTAAGAACTTATTTTAAATGCTGAATTTGTGATTAGGTCTATCTTTAAAACTGTTTAATAGTTGCCTTAAATATTTTGATGCTTACTACATAATTCTTATATAATTTCCCATATGCTGCCAAGTAAATGCTTTGAAATTCATTCCATCATATGAAATTTACTCATAAAGATTTTAAGATTTATCATTTGAGTTTAATTTCTTATTACTTTTTGATATTATAAAATTAGAAATTAACTCTATCTTGCAAATGATCACACTTGAAGGACGGAAAACATAACTGGGTATACTTATATTTTTCCTCTTTAGAGATCGCTCTGGTGACTTTGAAATAGTGGTATCTGTAAATAACCAGTTTATTCCATTTGAATCTTCCTTTCATTTGAAATAGTCTATAAAATTTTTACAAAAGAAATAAACATAGATATCATTTTGACTTGTGAGGGGTGGATGTCCCTGAATGTGACAACATAAAGACAAAATTACAAATAAATACACTCACATGTACATTCTGATATTCGTGTTTGAAAGACAAGGCATACTACGAATATATACAAATAATCAAGTATTTGGCCTCTAGATTACATGGTTGTGAAATATCACAATCTTCCTCCACAGGGTGATACTGGAGCCCTCTGCAGACCCTCCCATTAGGAGACATTGGCAGAGTATGAGGGGGGACGCATCTGCCAGGAAAGTGCTACAGATGGTTCCCCTCATTAGCCTACAGAACTCCAAGCAGCCATCACGGAGGAGGCTTGGGATCTCACTTGGACAAGATGTTAAACTAGCCTCCTGTTCAGTATCATTACGGTTTCTCCAGAATGATCTCCTTAGTGTGCTCTCTTGGGCTGGGGCTGGTCTTCGTGTCTACTTACAGAGATTAGAGATGGCAACACCGTGTCCAATTTGCCAAAGGGCATTTCGTGATTTTCACATTTGACAAAGTTCAACAGAAGATCAGACTTGGAAAACTTCTTAATCTAAATGCATTAGTGTAGCTTTTGTAATTCCAGGCAGTGCTCACCTTCACGTTCATGCTTACTACCTTTAGTGCATTGGCAATCTCATTTTTCCTTTCCCCCTCGACCCACTGATTTATTGACATAATGGTCTTTTAATTTTGTTTTGTTTACTCTTTGTCTATGAATCAGTCTTAAAATCAGGGCACCAAGCCCTGGCAACCGGAAATGTTAGTTAAGTTTAGCAGTAGAAACAGCAGGGGGAGCCCATACTGTTTTATGGTCTGCAGTTTCTCTGGCTGGATTATTATAATAATAATTATATTTGTTGTTTTACGTTTATAACATGGATGTTTATAATCTGTGCACATGCATAACATAGATGTTTAGAATACAATCACTAGACTATTGCAATTTTAAATCACAGAGGGTCAATTTTTATTCTTTAATTGTATGAAATTATCAGGATACCATTAAGAATAATTGATAGGCAAGAACTTGGCAGTAAGAGTGTCTTACTGTCTTCCCTGTCTTTTTAATACAGGGAGAATCTTGTTCCAAATTTTGTTATTTCTCAAAAAATGAAGTCAGCCAAAATCCCTATGTAATCTCTGTGCTGTTTTCTGGCACTTCCAGCTGCATCTTTTGTTCTGATATAAAGAGAAGTTAAAATGTACCATATGACATGCTTTTGAGATTGTGATAGTGAGGCAAGGTCTTACCTCAATTACTGGGTATTCTAATATGACCTGGATGTAGTTTTCAATTTTAAAGTTAATAAAATGCAGAAGCCCAGTGTCCTTTAATATTGTTTTCTGATGCTTGACGAGGTCCTTGGGTCAGTAGGTTTTCACTACCATAAAATAATTCAAAATACCTAAATTACTTTTTGCTCTCTAGATAAACCATCGTAATGTCTATGGGCATACATTTTATATATTGTGGCTCATCCCAGATTATTCTGCTCTACTGGAGGGGAAGGAACTCTAGAGTGATATCCACATACCTGAATTGGTGACTTTGCCTGTAATGTCAGAAAAATCACCTCACAATGTGATTTATGCTTATTTAAGAAGGGTTTTGTAAATCCAAATAATTTTATTGAATACTTTTTGGATTTCATAAGAAATAGCTTAAAACTAAACATTAACTTTACATGGCCAAAGATACCCAATATTGGTGCAACACATACAATTTAAAAAATTGAGAATAATTAAACATTTTTTTTCCTTTTCGCCAAAACAGTGTAAGACTTAAAATTCTATGACAGATCAACAATTCTGCGGGTCAACTCTTCAGATTCTCCAATGTCGAAATAAAAAAATGCAATCTCAGAGTGCTCAGAAAACTCTAGGAAGGAGTAGCATTTGAGGGGGCCTTGAAGGTTGAAAAGAACTTTATGGGGATGGTGGTGGGCTATGTAGCTGTGAGAGGGGAAGATATTTCAGGCAGAAAGAAGATCATAAGCAAAGGGGCAGAGTTGGGAAGGAGTCCCAGTTAGCCTAGGACATAGGAACCCTGGGTACGTACAGTGGAATAGTGGGTTATTTATGATGTTTTGATGTGCAGCTAAGCAGTTAGGACTTTATTCTAGAGGCAGTGGGAGCCAGGGAGGGTTTTAGAGGGAGACATAATAGGAATTATATTCCGGGAAGATTGATTTGGTGACAGAGTACAGGATTCTTGAAGATTTAATAAAATTGATATAGCATCAGCATCTGAAAGCAAAATAAAGAAGTTATAACTTAAAAGTCACTATTCATATAATTTTAGGATATGAAGTAAAGTGTTTTTTTATATCATATTTCTTGATTAATATAGTCCATGCTAAAATCCAGGAGAAAAAGTCTGAGCAGAGCTGTGTGTGGGTATTTTCTTTCTATGAATATTAATAACAACATCTTACATTTGGGGAGCATATTTTGTTATCCTAAATGCTAACATATTATTTTGTTTTGTTCTTCCATCAACCAGATGTTTATAATAAAGGTATTATAAGCCCCTCTCCCACCACGATCTTTTGATTGCATATGTGAACACAGATTTATAGATAAGATTGAAAGCTTAGGGCTGTTTCAGTATTTCTGTGAGGAGTTGATTATCATTCTATGGCTACTTGTTTTAAATCAGCATTGAATTTCATTTTGTAGGTGTCTTACAATGTGGTGCCATAGTTGATTCAATTATACACTCATAGAAAGCACTTTTTGGAGGGAAATAAATTAGAGTGTCATCCAGTTATATGTAAGTGTTCAGTAATGTCTTTTTCTAAAGAAATGTACAATTTACAGACATGATATATTAATATTGTATTCTACTTGACCCAGAGAAAAAGAGAAAAGGTACAATAACATGAAGAAAGCAAAAGGGGGTCCTAATTACAGACAGACAAGAGATTTAAAAAATTTTAGTAAAATACAATATTTAAAAGTATGTGAAGAAAGTAGTTTATACCAGTAAATTTAAAAGCCATATACTATACTTTTATTTATTTATAGATTTTTTTGGTGGCTGGCCTTTACAGGGATCGAAACCCTTGACCTTGGTGTTACAAGGTGGTGTTCTAACCAACCAAGCTAACTGGCCAGCCCCCTGCTATGCTTTTAAAAGTTCCAGAATATATTTGGAGCAGGGAAGAAGCCCAATAAGACAATAATTTTCTTTTAGAACATTTGACAAAAAGTGGGAATTTAGAATAGTTTGCTGCTCAGTGTTCAAACTCTTTTAATGCAGTACATATGTTTGTCTGTTGAACTGATATTACCACGATTCAAGTTAACACATCATTTCTGGCTTATGTGGCCGTAATTGTCATCTTTGACTCCCATGTCAATGCGTGCTTTCATCTAACTTTAGATGAATATATGGGGCTCTTTAGACTCTGTGTTTGGCATTATTACAATTTTTGCTTGGCTCAGACAGGGTAGGTTGATTATCATTAAAGTGTTATTTATTTCTATTTTATTAATCCCCTTTTACATTCATGTTACAGGTTAATTTATACTTTTATTTCATGCACTACTTGGCTTTACTGATTAATATGCCCCATGGCATTCAATAAAGTCAGGCAGTAGAGGAAATAAGAGTGGTATTAATTTCTAACATTGCTATAAATTTGCCTTAATAAAACTAGCTCAATAATGTTACAGAAGTAATACAATGGATGCTTCCAAATTGTTAACAAAGATGCAACTAAACAATTTACTTTCCTGAATTTAACGTAACTGCCTTTTCTTTGAAGGGTTGAAATGAAACCTGCCGTATATTTTTTGCCTCTTTAAGAGGCAATCTAATAGTTGGCATAATATTGTAGTATACAGCCCTCCATGTGACTTATCCCAATATGCCTTATTCAGACTTTTGGTTACAAACTGTGCAAAAATTTTTTTAAAATTTATTTTATTTATTGAATCAAAATTGATTATACATATTTTTGGGGTTGAACATTGAGATATGTCGACAAATCATATGTCAATATATACTAGCATATATATTGTTACAAATCATAATTATTCTTTATTCCCCTTGTCCAATCTCTTCCCTTCCGCCTCTCCCTCCCCCCTCTAATTACCCTAGATCTCTTCTCTCCTTCTGAAAGAATAATGGTTACTCTGTTAATCTGTTGCCTAGATGATCTGTCCAATGCTGAGAGGTGTGCTCAGTATTATCGTAGAGCAGATGCTTCTTCTGTCACTCTGAAATAGGCTTTGTGGAAAGAGACATCCTCTTCTTTTCCTTATCTCTGCTGGTGACTCTCCTTGTGTCAATGCACTCCAGTGGTTGGCAGACCATCTGTGCAGTGGTTGTGGTGTCTAGTCGCTTTTGCAGCAGCCATGGTTATCGTGGTGGCTGTGGTGGGCCAGCCACATGGAGGTCATGTTTTTGGCATGCTCCTTGGCGCTGGTGGTGCGCCTGGTTGTAGGGTGTGTCTGGTCCCCTTCTCCATGCCTCAGGTCACCGGACTGGCCCGGGGCACTGGCTCTGTGTGCCTGGTTGTGGGAGGGGGGGTCTGGTCCCTTTCTCCATGCCCCAGAACCTCAGGCAGGCCCAAGGCACTGGCGTGGTGTGCCTGGTTGTGGGAGGGGAGTCTGGTCCCTTTCTCCATGTCTCGGATCCCTGGGCGGGCCCTGAGGTGCTGGTGTGGTGTGCCTGTTTGTGGGAGGAGGGTCCTGTCCCCTTCATGCCTTGGGTCCCTGGGTGGGCCCCGAGGTGGTGGCATGGTGTGCCTGCTTGTGGGAGGAGGGTCCAGTCCCCTTCTCCATGCCCCAGGTCACCAGGCGGGCCCTGAGGTGCTGGTACCTGGTTGTTGGAGGGTGGTCTGGTCCCTTTCTCCATGCCCTGGGTCCCCGGGCATGCCCTGAGGCACTGGCCTGGCGTGCCTGGTTGTGGGAGGGGGATCTGGTCCCTGGCTCCATGCTTCAGGTGGCTGGGCAGGCCCCAAGGTGCTGGCTTGGTGTGCCTGGTTGTGGGAAGGGGGTCTGGTATCCTTCTCCATGCCTCAGGTCCCTGAGCAGGCCCTGAGGCACTGGAGCGGTTTGCCTGGATGTGCGAGTGGGGTCTGGTCCTGGTTTCAAGCCTTTGGTTCCCAGGCAGGCCTGAAGGTGCTGGTGGTGTGCCTGGGCCGGAACTAGTTTTTTGTCCTTTGCTTACTTCTAACATGGGGGAACTTCCTGTGGGAACCAGTACTTGAGCTCTGTGGTTGAGCTAAGTTGCTGCTTTGCTGCTGTTTCCCTAGGGAAGGCTTTTTGTGTAGCTCAGGGTTTAATGGTTGATCTTATAGGTACTTCCGGTTATCCAGAGACCTGGTGGATCTGTGTTGTGTAGAAACTCTGATCTGGAACTGAGTTTTTTCATTAAACTGCATCCCATGCAATTCTGCATTCCCAGCCAGTCTCCTCTGAGTGGTCCTGCACTGATTGGGGGGTGGATCAGCTCTCCTTGCTGTGCCCCAGTGTTCTCCCTGTGGGCCTGTCTCCCCCACCGCCCATGCTCCAAACACTTCCCACAGGATAGGCCCTGTGCCAGTCCCTTGCAATGACTCACTGGCCTCTGAATGACTCTCCTTTTCAGCTGTTCTGGCTCCTAGCTCCTGTGTGGGTCCACGGGAACCCTATTAGTGGTCTTGCTCTCCTGGGGGCTGCTAAGGCTCTCTTCTCCCCTGCCACCTCCCAAGTAACTCCATCTGAAGGGCACAGCTGCAGCTTCTGCCGGCTCCTGCTCCATGTGCTCATCAGCTCAACCCTTAAAGTAGACACAGCCCAAAATGCTTAGAGCAGTTTTTCCTTTCTCTCATTGTGGTTTCTGCCGCCTTCATGAACTGTGTAGGTCTCTTCTCCTCTTTCCCTGAGCTCCAGCGGCCCTGGCTTAGCTGTTGTTACATTTTTATAGTTGTAAATTGGTTGATTTGCGGGAGAGAGTTGATGCTGGGAACTGTCTATTCCACCATCTTGACCGGAAGTCCAAACTGCAAATTAACACAGAATCACAGTCTCCTTGGGGAGGAGGGAGGGGGGAACTTTATTCATTTAAATTATGTCTTCAGCATCAGCTATTTGTCCTTCTGTAGTGTATTGATGTTCAGTCCCAATAATAAATATTGTTGCTCTGAAATCTGATAATATGAAAGGGCTAGTGAAAATCTATGTGCTAGAATTATTTTTTTTGTCAGCTAACCCACTGCTCCCACTGCCCTTGCTCAATTAAACAAGGTTAGAATTAGGATTTATAGGAACTCATAAAGATGTTGTCAGCACCACGCTCAGCCAGTGAGCAAACCAGCCATCCCTATATAGGATCTGAACCCGTGGCCTTGGTGTTATCAGCACCGCACTCTACCGAGTGAGCCACGGGCCGGCCTGGAACTCATAAAGATGAAGACACTCTACCACTCTCTAAATTTTGGGTCACAAAATTTTGATGGTAAAGAATGTACTTCATTTTTAAGTAACCAAATTCATGTGTTAGAAGAGAACACTGATTATCTCCGCTTCGTTTATTGGATTGTATAGCCAGGCTGGCCAAAAAATTGTCACAAATCAGAAATTTGCCTTCATCTCCATTATGCCAAAACCCTGAAGTTCTTCATTTCTTAGCTTTTCAGTAATTTCTTTGAGTTCTAGCATTTATGGACTGGACAGAGATTTGATAGAAAAAAGCAACAAACAACATTTCTTTGCATAAAAATGTCAGGAAATGTGTTCATTCAACAGATATTTATTGATCAGCCTTTGTGCCAGACTGGGGAAAGAACTGTGAGTTATGGCCTCTGTTCCCGTAGAATATGTAGACTTGCTCTTCCGTTTACTTTAATAGAGTGGTGAAATTTTACATATTAGTAAGGAAGATATTTAGAGATGGGAAATTTTTTTTTGGTCTGTTTGTTTTTGAATGGATGAGGAACTTCTAGATTCCTTAAATCTTCCTCAAATCATACCAAACTGACAGGCATCTTTGTGCAAGAAAAAGTTCAAGACACAATGGAAGGGTAAGTCATCCTTACACCTGCTCTGCACTCTGGGGCATATTTTGAAACTTTTACCAAATCAGCTTAATGAAGTGAGTTATTCCCCTTCCTCCACTCCCCAGGTCAAATGAATGCAAGTTGATTAGACAGGTGGACTTGATGTTTCCATGTTTTCTTTTGTTCAGCTTTTGGTTAAAATTATGTTTTCAGATAACTCACATAAAAAAGATGTGCTTTTTCATACTAATGTATTTATGCAAACTTTAGCTTTATGAAAAAATAAAAATTCCATCTTTGCTCTTTCTGCTAGCCAAGCCAAAACTGTTTCTCTTTACTCATAAAAATGAGACTTTAAGCATTTCTAAATCACTCTTCAAACCAGTTTCTAGTAAAAAGTTATCTTCAAGGGAGTAGTTTACACCCTGGATCCTGAGAATGCTGATTGAAAAGCAAAGCAACAATTTTGGAGACGTTGGAGTCCCATCTAGGAAAATTAGTTTTAGCAAGTAAAGAATGATTTATTTCCAGAGACCTTATATCCAGAGCCTGGAAAATAATGGGCTTCTGTTGGGTTAACAATCTTCATGTAACCATTCACTTATAAATATGCTGATGACACAATGAATTGAATCAATCCATGTGGGCAGTCATTCATACAAGCACTTGTTTGCTTCAGGAAATCTGTTAGCTACTTTGCAAAAAAGAGTTTAAAATATTTGACCCAAACTCATCATTAATTTTCATGTCTTTTAATAGATTTTATGACATAGACAGAGAAAATCTAGTTTATTATATTTCAGGATGGATTTGACAATGCCTTGACTGACCTAGTTAGCTGGTCAACATACAAAAGAGTTTAAAACAAACACACACACCTCAGACATTAAGCTAAACTCCAGTAAAAGTTTTGCATTACGATCAAATGAGGAAATTTTATTTAAGTAAGAATGGGAAAATCAGGACTGTTGGTGAAATGAGTTAGGCAGTGAATTGGAACTGAATATAAAGTTATATGTTTTTAACAAATAGGAAATTAAATTATACTGTTAGTAACCCCTCAGATTTTGAATCGATGTACAATTACGTTGCTTGGAATTTTTCCCTCCAATACCATCTAATCCGAAGTCATTGCAAGTAAAATGCAAATTAGAAATGCCCAAAATGTTTCCATTTTTAAACAGGATTAAAAAATCCCTGTTTTATAAATAAATCTAAAAACTTTAAGAGTCTGCAAAATGTATTGTTTTATAAATAAGTCTTTGCAGAACTTTGTGGGGTATAATGCTTTACAGAGTGGATCAATTGCAAAAATATGATAGTTTTGCAAATGCTTTGTAAAAATGAATAATATATGTATAAGGCAAAAATAACTTATTTGGTGAGAACTAGATTATATTGACGCAATTTTAAATTTCAGATAGTCTCAACTTAAATCCTTAGTGAAATACATTAGCTTTTCAAATGACCAGAACTTAGCAAAACATATGTGAATGTGAGATGAAGGGTGCCAAGATTTTCCCCTTCTGTATTTTTCTTTTTAAACAACTATGTTAAATAATCATTACCCTTTGAGGATAAGGATATTATTTTCTTTTTGAACATAATCATTGTACTCTGTAGTATGACTTGTACTGTCTTTTGTGCCATTATTAATACATTTCCTGTTTAAGGAAATGACTTTTTTTTTTTTTTTTCAACATGATAGTTTAAACTTCAAAATAAGTGCTATTGACTTTTGAAATGTCTTATCTTACCAGTGTCATTCTGGGCACGAAGAATAAAGTGTGGAAAATGCTTGTCATCAGAATTCTATTGTCATGAGATTCTTCTTTTTGAATAAAGTGGCTCATGTTTGGTGTTTCTTTTGGGGGGAGGGTAATTGGAAGAGAGAAAGTAAGTTTTGTAGATAAAACAGACTCTTCACTTTTAGATTAGTGAACAATTTTGTGTGTTTTTTAAAAATACAAATATATACTTTATCTATAACTTAAAGATCAAGAATATCTTCCAAAGATCTTATTTGCATATTTTTAAAAGCCATATGAACTTTCAACAAGTTCATGAAAAGATTCAGATTATCTTTTAATTATACTTTCCCACCAACTTTTTTTTTTGTCTTTTTTTTCCGTGTCCGGCAACGGATCGCAACCCTCAGTGTTGCCCCCGTACCAGACCGGGGACCGGCAACGGGATTGCAACCCTCGGCATTGCTCCCGCGCCTCGCTCAGCCAGTGAGCGGGAACCGGTCTGTATGCAGGATCCGAACCCTCGGGCGGGAGCGCCGCCGCGCTTCCCAAGCGTCGCACTATCCAGTGCGCCACCGGGCCGGCCCCCCCACCAACTTTTTGAAGTACCCTTTTTGTCTTTTTTTTCCGTGTCCGGCAACGGATCGCAACCCTCAGTGTTGCCCCCGTACCAGACCGGGGACCGGCAACGGGATTGCAACCCTCGGCATTGCTCCCGCGCCTCGCTCAGCCAGTGAGCGGGAACCGGTCTGTATGCAGGATCCGAACCCTCGGGCGGGAGCGCCGCCGCGCTTCCCAAGCGTCGCACTATCCAGTGCGCCACCGGGCCGGCCCCCCCACCAACTTTTTGAAGTACCCTCAGGCAAGTGTCTTTATACAGTTCTATCTAACCAATTGTTTTCCTTCATTTCTATTTTTCTGTTCTTATTGCATTCTTTAAAACCAACATTTAAAATTTAATAAGATTTGAATTGAAATATTTAGCACAGAAAATAGAAATAGAAAAAGTTAAGTTTTTATGGTACTAGATTTTTCATATTATGTACTTAAAGCATGTTTCACCAATGAATAACATATGATTAATGTGCATTTAATAAAAGATGTAGATTGCATTGTGAAAATGCTAGCATTTACTGTGTGGAGTCTATATTTTATTTAATTTACTCTAGTTCAGATATTTTTCAGTTATGAAATAAGCAATATAGTTATACTGTATATATATGTGTGTGTATAATACAAGCATATGTTTTAGTGTTTTTCCCTCTGGGGGGGAAATATATACATACATATATATATATATATATATATGGTTATTGAGGTCTTACTCTTAAAACCAAGGTGACCCTTAGTTTTGAAAAGTACAGAGTACCATAATGAACAATTAATAAATTATTATCTGCAAAGTAACTGTCTTAAGTGTGCATTAATAATAATAGGTAATATTTATTGCATACTTATTTGCGCTAGGCAGTGTGCTAAGTGCTTTAGCCTCACAAGAAAGCCATGGGTTAGGTATTTTTGTCCTCATTTATCACAAATCAGGGCAGGTGGGTTGAGACACTGAAACTCAGGGTGGACTGACTGATTCAAGGTCCCACAGCTAGTAAGTGGTAGAGTTAGGATTTGAATCCATAGCTGTCCAATTACATGTATGGCATATTGAACAAGATCAGATAGGCTTAATTTACCCATAAAGTTTTTGATTAGTTAAAGGTGGTGTGGAAAAATATAGTAATTATGACAAGATCAAGAAATGTTAGAAGCCAGGGCTTAAGAGACAAGGATATGATATGTAACCCTTCTTTCCCTGTAGGAGAAGGATCGGGTGAGGCAGTTACAGTAGAGGAGACGGCAATGCTAGTTCTGTAAAACTGAAGTAGGCATCAGTCATTTGCCTGGTTTATTAATTCACTTGACTATGTTTTTATTGGTCACTGAGTTGGGTAGTGCTGTACAAAGGTGAGTAAGCAATGTGCCTGCCTTTAAGGAGTTTACTGTCTTTTGAGGATGTAGACCATCCGCTGACAAATAGTTCAGTGGTTCGAGAATAATCATGGATCGTACCAATCACAGAGGAAGGTATGTAATCTAAAGAGGGGTGGGTGGTGGGTGGGAAGGAGACTTGTCCTGAGTTTTAAACTTTTGTAAGTGAGGCAGGCAATATGGTGAAGGGTGGGTTGGGAGGGTAGGGGCTTCTAGGCAGAGGCAGCAGGTGGTAGAAAGGCAAGAAGGTCCACACGAGGGCAGGTAGGTTAGCATAGTAATAGATGAGCCTGAAGAAAGACAGACAGACAGACCAGATCTTCCAGGGATATAGAGAATAGAAGTTCCTATGAAGGCTCTGGAGAAGAGGCATGATGACACTTAAGTGTTAGGACAAACACTGTGGCTACAGTGTGGGGAAAGGGTTGGAGAGGGCTCTACTGGAGAAGACGAGTTGGGAAACTGTTGCAGAGCATGAGGGAAGTGACAAGGGCCTGAATGTGGGCAGTGGGAGGGGTTTTGGTGAGAAGGGTATTGAAGAAAACAAGGGAAGAAAAGTTTCAAGGAGGAAGGAACAGTCAACAGTGTCAAATGACACAGAGAAAAGATGTTCACTGGGTTTAATAATGAGAAGGTCCCAGGTGACTCTTCCTAGAGAAGTCTCAGGTGAGTGGTTCACAAAGAATCCAGTGAGGTTGAGTAGTGACCCAGGGATGAATGGAAAGGAAATACAGTGAGTGCAGTCTCTGAGTTTTCTTTTTTTCTACTCCCTATAGTGATTTCCTCCTCTACTTCCAATCTTGGAGAAAGAAAAAAAAAAACTTTTATTGAGCAATTAATGAAAACCAGTACATGGTGTAAGCCTCATAATGATGCTATGATGTAGGGCCCACTGTGATCTTCATTTTATAGGTGGGAACCAGAGTGTTTGAGAGATTTATACACCAGCTCAAGGTCCACAGTTGTAAGTGGCAGGGCTCTAGTTCAAATCCAGGTGTGTGCAATTCTAGGGCTCACAAACTAACCACCACATTCTTCTAGAATTTAGACTCTTCAGGCTTATTTTTCGCTCCTTTCCTCCCAAGTCTGCTTGCAATCATAGAGCAAATAAACTTATTCTCACAAAAGCATAAGTGATGGACAAAGCTTACATGATCTTTTTCCTGATAGATTTTGAAATTACCATTGTATATGCTTATTTTGCACAGAGAAAAGTGAACACGGCCTGATTGTACAATTTGCTGAGTCAGTGCCAGCCCTCCTGAAGTGGCTTGTGTCTCCTTCTCTATCCTATTCTCCTTCCTCTCAGAGGCCACCACTAGCCTGACTTTTGTGGCATTGTTTTCTTGCATTTCTCTGTAGTCTTCCCATCTGAGTTATGCATTCCTAAACAACAGAATTTAGTTTTGCTAGTTTTAGCACTTTATGTCAGTGGAATTATGTGTATTCTTCTGTGTCTTGCTTCTTTTGCACAAAATTATATTTTGAGATTCATCTGTGTTGAGTGTGGCATTAGTGCATTCATTTTCAATGCTGAATAATATTTCATTGCATGAATTTACCATGTTATTTATCCATTTTATTGTTTAGGGACTTGTGGGTATTTCCAGTGTTGAGGAATTAGGACCAATGTTATCCCTTTTTAGAAAAGTCCCTTTTTCAGTTCAAGAAGGTCTAAAATTGCAATTTTAAATATCTTCAAGTATTTTAGGGGTTTGGAGCCCTTTTCAATTCCCTTGAAATAAAACCCCACAGGTGGTTCCTGTGGGGTTCCTGATTTGCTTACTCATGAGACCAAGCCTGAGGAGTGTGAGGAGCATGTCTAAATTAAAGGTCAGGTGAACTGAGAAAACAAAGAAACAGTTATTACCAGATCTCCCATTTCCCCTAGCTCTTCCACTTCATTGTTGCAGTCTTAGCTAAATGCAGTCAGCTTGCATATTTTCCTACATCAGTCCTTTGATCAGTAAAGTAATTTCTTTTCCTTCCTCTGTGCAAATCTTTTGATTATAGTTAGCTCATTCTTTGAAGAACAAACATGGTAAAAAAAATATGAACAACTTGAATAATTTTAGCAACTATCTAAAATAACTGATTTTGCAGGGGATAAAATTATAAACTTAAATTATAAAGTGAATCATCGAAATACAATACAAGCAGTAATAAGATCATAGTGTATCATATATTTATTAACAACATATAAGACGCAGTAGAGTATATAGTGGTTCAGAGGGTAGGCTCTGGAGTCAGAAAGACTGGGTTCTGATTCCAGCTCCACCTTTTACTACCTGTGTCAACTGGGTGAATTTCTTAACTTTCCAGACTCAGCTTTCCTTAATTATATAATAAAGACAGCAGTAGTCCTTATTTCATAAGGCTGTTGTGAGCATCCAGTAGGAAAACGTATAAGTACTTAACATAGGGCCTGCTTTAGTAAAACTCAATAAATGTTAGTTATTATAGATGTAGTTAGCCCATCAAAAGGGTAGAAAAACTGGGGTATTTATTAACAGATAGCGACAGAGACAGTCATCTGTTCATGTCATAGCTATTCAACATTTAATAGGCTCCTCTTCTGAGGCGGTGATTGTGGATCAGACAAAAGTACTATTTGTGGAGACAGGGCAATTAGAAAATTATAATCAAGCGGCAGTGTTAAATAAAATGTGTTTGGAAACATAAAGCAGGAAGTGATTGTGGATCAGTCAGAGGTACAGCTTTCCAAAAGTTGTATTTTGAATTTGATCTTAGATTGAGTAATAGACACAACTTTTCCAAGAAGAAAAGTTCTTTCTTCCAGAAAATGTGTGTACAAGGAGTAGAAGAGGGCACAGCGAGTAAGACCTCTTTTGGGGGGGATGATAGGAACGGAAAGTGTAGGGATGATGAAGGGCAAAGTAGTTGGTGGAGTATTTTATAAACATCATCGTTAGGACGCATTTATTTATCAGACGGTAGGAAAAATAAGAATTCAATCCCATTTGGATTGATTTACTGAAACCTGTTAAGGCAAAATGTAACTATAAAGTTACAATTATCCAATCCTGCAGTTTACAGGAAAACGGTTATATTCTGGCAAAAGAAACTTCCCATATTTTCCTTTTCTTAATAAAGATATAAATAATAAATCACTTTGACATTTCAAAGGTTTAAAATTTATATTGAAAAACCAGTCTTGAAATTTTTCTAAGGCAGTCATTTGCTTCTTTTGTCATTTTCCTTTTTTTCTTTTTTTAGATAAGCCTCCTTCCCCACTGCTTCGACTGTAGTCTGAATAAAATTGTATTTTATAGGTTGGCTGTAGGGATTGTTCCCAGATTCCTATACTTCTATAACCCTGCAACGTCTCGACGACTCCCCTGGGTCAGCAGAATCCACTAGATGGCGCCCAGATCTCCTGCTGCGGCTCGCCTCCGCTGGGCACAGATACTGAAACAGCTGTGGGTTTTCTAAGTGGCTGGGGAGATCAATATGATCCATGGGGAGCAACTTCCCTAGGGTTTGCTCCAAATGCTGTAAGCCTGGTGTTCCTTCAGACGGGTACTGTAACGGATATGGACAGTGATGGTGTAGTTTTGAGTACGAGAAAGCCTGCAATTTTGCTCTGAGACTTAGCGACGAGCAGACAGACAGACATCCAGCTGCGGTTCACAGTCTGTATACGACAAAAGTAGTAGGTTGGCTACCTAGAAGCTACTCCTTAATGCCAAAATACTGATTTAGGCAAAGACATTGCTATTTATGGAAAAGGGAAAAAGAGACAAGAAGTATCAAGAAGAGATTATTTTAATTTTATTAGTTTCCATGCAGCATAATTCTGTCTCATTTCTGTCAGACAATTGAACTCTCTGCTTGATATGCAAACTTGAGGATATATTCTGATGTAGATTTCAGATAGTAGGAAATGAAGGTATTTTATTTTTCTTTGGAATAGCACGGGGCAATTTCCTTTATTTCTTACATGAAACGCTGAAGGCTTTGTATAATTATTTTATGCTGTATTTTTTCTTCTAAAAAGGGTCTGAGCTCTACTTTCCAATTCGAGGTAGTGGATAGTGACTGTGGCAGCATTTTCCTGCCTTTTCCAAATTGATTTCTCATCATTAGGCTGAAGGTGCAGATAAGAAAGGACGAGCTTTATCCTGGAACTTGTCACATCAACGTTGCTTCTTAGGTGATTAAAAAGAAGCAGTGGGGATCTCGGAGAAAACGTCTGAAAAAAGGTAATGGAAACGCAGTAACAGATGAAAATACGAGATAGATAAAGCATAGCTGGCCTGGAAAACCCTTTCTACTGGTGTGCGTTTTAGCTCAGGAACAAAAATAAGACCCTGTTCTACTGAGGCTTTAAAAAAAAAAACCTGACCTGCCTGGCCCCACAAAGTAAGGTTTATTTGAGGCTCCCCCAAGGCGCTTAGATCCAGGAGGAGGAGTTTTTCTGCAGTTTAGCTCAGGAACTCAGAGCCAGCCAAATGCTTAATGCAGAGCTGCTGCTTGGCAGGTTCAAAGGTATGGAGCGTCTTTGATTAAAAATCGGTAGGCTCATTTTGATTTTAATCAAAATAGATTTTATTGTTTTTAAACTTCCTGTGGAATAAGAAAGAATTCTATTTCCTTTTCTCTTGTTCAGCAATCTCATTCCCATTTCCATCCCCCTGCTATTGTAACAATGGGAAGATTCAATATAGATTTCTTAAAATCTCCCCAGGGTTATATTTTGGTTGAGAGATACATAATAGGTTGACATAGGCATTTTTAGAAAAAAATGATACATAATTTGGGATGTACGGAAACTGTGTAGGAGTCACAGAGCCATTTCTGACCACTGTCTTTCCTGATAATTTTGATAGGCTAAAAGGATGGATATAATATTTATTTGTGGAAGGTATTTTGCCTGGTGTTTAGTTGGTTTATTGTTTTGAAGGATGGAAATTGACATGTAATTTAATACAGAAATAAAGTACATTTCCTAAAATAAAACATTTATTTTTATTTATTAAATTATGGTATTTCAATATGCAACTAAAAAAAAATGATTTCTGGTACGTTACTAGAGAAAAATCTGTGACAAAAAGGATGGCTGAAAAACATATCACGGTTAACAATATAAATATCTGGAAGTAATATACTTTTCACCTCTGGGTGCCACTGTTCAACTGCTTCTTGTTTTTGCGGCTGTTTGAAAGCCAGATGCTTCTCATAGATGTATTCTTTAAAGAATCTGTTAAAGAGACATTTCCCCTATCTCTAGTTACCTGCTAAATAACTTTTTGGCACATGGACATAAATTCAGCATGGTTGTGATTTGCCATTTTAATTATCGAATGATGACCAAATAATATTGAAGATTGTTTATATGGGGCAATTGGCCAGGTTAAAAGCCTGATTTCATCTCCCGTGGAAATGAATCTTGTATTTACTTTTTTCGTAGGCATTTAACCAGAAAAAACCAGTAAAACACAACGAGTTTTAGTTTAAGTTTTTTGTCATTTTTAGACATGATCTTAATTCTGCACAAATATTTCAGTAGAGATCAGTTTTATAAAAGGAAGTACTGGGTAGACATTGGAAGAAATTAATCAATTAAAATATAATTGTAAAAGCCCAATATTGTTGACTGAGATGTTATTTCACACTTAATTTTAAAGCTTAACTCCTTCAGTATTTCTATTTAAAAAAACCCTTCAGAAATCTCTCTAGATATTTTCTGAATGCTTAATTCTCAGATGTGATTGTTTTAACAAATAAAAATAATAAAAATATTTGTAATTTTGCAAAATGTATGAGTAATCTTTTATGTTTTGCAAACGAGGGAGTGAGTTAGTATTCTGTACCAACGTACAAATACAAATGTACAATGTACAAATGTACCAATGTACAAATGCACATGTTTGGTTGGTGTTTTATTTATTTATCTGTATTTTGGTTGGTGTTTTAATCTCTATTTATTTTAAACTTGGGATTTATCAGAAATGCCAGAGGAAGGGGTTATAATGGCAAAGTTAATTTTGTTTTGTCATATACAAAGTAGTTAATCTAAAAATTATTGATTGATATTCTCTTCCTTTTAACTCTTTTAGGACTCAATATTTAAAGCAAAACTAATTTATCTAGGTGTTCTATGGCACAAAATTAATTCTACTGGGACTGGTCCAGGCCAACCTCATTATGGAACGGTTCCTTTTGCTGCACTAGCCTAAGCCTGATTCTTACTTTTTCAAAATTATTCACGACAAAAAATTTAACTCTTGAGGTGCTATAGAACTGACCTTCAATATTATACTTATTAGGCCATTGATGGGATCAGGGAAACATGGCATCAGGGAAACATTAAAATGAAAGTATGTCTTATCCTTGTAGGTGCTGCCTGAAACTTTGAAGTTAGACAATTATATTTGTGTATACTGGAGGGATTTTAGCTTTGTGATTCATATACCGGAGTTAAACTATTCATTTAATAAATTTTTCCCATTCTCTAATGTGTGTTGCCACAAGCATATTACTAACCCTCTCTGTTTTCATTTGTATCTAAGTGGTGACTTTACCTCTTTGCCTGGGTGGCCAAATAGTTTGTTTAGGTTACACAGCAAGTTTGACTTTCCTTGCTTAAATGTCTGACTTTATCAATTGATTTCTTGGTGTTTCTGTTCACATATAGAGCAGCTACAAAAGTAGATCAGCATCACTTACATTTTCCTTTTTTTCTCTGTGTGTGGTTTTCTTTTAATACCTGTGCAAATATTACTGGGGAATGGATTTTTCAAATGTCGATTTTTTTTGTTGTTGACTTTTGGCTTGTTGTATAGCAGTTTATAAAGATTAGGCCATTTTCCACTGGAGAATCTCTTGCATTTTAAGGTTCTTTGCTCATTGTGGGCATGTCACCAAATTTTTTAATCGAAGAAGTCTTCCTCATTCAAAGTATCTCATTTTCCATTAGAATGTTATTAATTTTGTGCAATATATTTTCTCTTTATGGCTGGTAAGAAATATTTATTTCGTGGTAGTGAGGAGGCCCAATCTACCAATCTTTCACAGAGAACAAGATGGTGGTCAATTTGCAGGTAGTTAGGTGTCTTTGTGATGAAAAGCAATATTTAGTCTTTAGCAGGTTGCTTGATGTACATGTTAACAAACCAACACCTTTTCTCACCCCCTTCCCCTGACAGATTTCCATTAAATTAGTAGATTGACTAGTTGCCTCAGTTTCACATAGATGTACCATCAGAAGGTGTTGCAGTTATGCTGTGAAACCTAATTCATCAATTTAATCTCATTTTATCTGAAATGCAGGAACAATTGCTAAGTTTTCCTAATCAATTACTCTGGGCCAAATCAATTATTCTAGGCTATTGTTAACCACACTAAATAACAGGATTAATAAGCAAATATTTAGGTAGTTCGGTAGCACTTGATAAGGAAATCCCATTGTTTTGCAAAAATTAAAATTTAAAAATCACCTATGTAAGTCCTATTGTTTTGCATAGAGAAAAGTAAAAGTAGGTTTAAAAAAAAAAGCTTTGTTGGTTAGAGCACAGCCTTGTAACACCAAGGTCAAGGGTTCTGATTCCCCGACCAGCTAGCCTCTAAAAAAAAAAAAAAATAATTAAAAAAATAAAAATAAAAATAAAAAAGCTTTGTAAAAACATAGACTGGTTAGTGAATTTAATTTCTCCGTAAAATAATAGTTTTAATAGAAACTGCTGCCTTGTGAAACTGAATTCTCAATCTATAATGTGGCTTCAGTTTTAAGTCCATTATAAAAGGTATTTAAAATTGATAGATTTTTTTTTTCCTCTTGTATTTCTGTCAGCCTGGATGCACTAAGAAAGAATGAAACTTTATACCCGTGGACACTTAATAAATGTTAATTTTTAAATTAACAATTTAAACATAATTTCCAAGTGAATGCAGATCTATCCTAGGTGTAAATCCATTCACAATAAATAGAGTACAGGAAACTTTAGGAAAGTTTATAGTTCTCTGTAAGAAAATGTGCTTAGAGCTCAGAGGGGAACATTTTACATTTTTTAAAAAAATATTTACATCTTCCTTGTGCAGATATCAGTACCATTAATTGACAGTGGGAAAAAAAAGAAAAACTCTAAAAAAAAAAGAGTGCACCCTCCCCAGTTTTCAATTTTTAAAAAAACTTCAGTTGGAAAATCCCCACCGAATGAGATTCTTTTAAAAAGAATTAAACGTATCCTGGGAACATGCCGTTCAGGATTTTGGAGTGAGAACTTCAAACGAGGTTGGTAAGGGAGGCATGTGCGTAAGTGGAAACTTGGAGGAAACTGGCAATGAGAGACTGGAAATCAGGCCTTCGTTTGCGTTGTGCGCCACCACCCTCCGCAAGCGCGAGTACAAAGCCGGGAGCTGGCGCTGCTGTGAGTCAGAATTCACCTCTCAGGAACTGAGCCCAGAGAGATTCCCAGCATCTGTTTCCTCCACTATCACCCAGAGGATACTGGTGGTAAATCACAGGGAATAAAAATAGCCTCAGAAGTCTAGTTCCAAGCAAATCAGACATGGTGGATAGTCAGTAGTGGTTTGGAGTCTCTCAAAATTCTTCGCTAACTAATTAATAAATGTATTATTTTTACACTAATGAGATATATCGCTTTTCATTGCTAACCTAAATGTTGAGCCAAATCTTGACGTTTTTATTGATCTGAGTTGAACTATTACCTAAATTACATTGTGTTTGATATTAAAATCTGAAGTAAAGGTAGATGTATTATCAATAATCACAAATATTAAAGCTTTACTGCAGACACACGAAAACATGTACTTCTAAGATAAATAAATAAATAAATAGATAGATAGATAGATAGATAGATAGATAGATAAATAACCCCTGCAAGCTTCTTACCGTAATTGCTAATAGACTGATGAGATCTCTCTGCCTTTTGGCTGCAGGAAACTTTATAGCTAGAATGTTACAATTTAACACAACTTATGAGTCTTTAAGGTTATATTTCACATATAGCGAAGTATTTTTTAGGTCTGGCTAGAGTTATTGTAATTTGATATTAAGTTATAGTTTCAGATTTTGAACAAAAACAGCAGCTGTAATAGATGAGATTAGCAAATGGTGAAAAGTTCAAAGCATTTAATGGAATTGATCTACTAAATTAGCATTGACAATTTTTAGTGGCTATCTTAAATATGCATTATTATCATGAAAGAATTAGTTCAATTAAGCCTTTACATTTGGAAGATGCCCAGCCTGGCCTTGTTCTATTCAATGTGAAAAGTGGGAGAGTTTCCGGGTTTATTTAAATTTGGTGCTAAATCAATAAATTTTGGGGACCCTTTCACTTCTTTTTGGAAAGGAATAGAAACTCAGAGGCTCTTTATGGTGACAAATGGGTTACTAGACCAGTTATATAAGGCAAATAAAAATAATGGTCAATGAATGGAACAATATAATATATGATAAATAGATCAGAAGAATCAATGAGCTGGGTTTTTTTCTCACTATTTCTTAGTACAACCATATTTGCTGTGTATACTGAATGCATTTTGGAATTGAAAGAATGATATTAGATTTAATATCTGGTTTAATTTAGAGCGTTTTAAATTAAGAAATCATCAGCTAATTTTTTAATGATAGAAATTGATGCAAATAAACATTAAGAAATAAATATGGGATTTTCTAGAAATCTACTTCTTATACATCCACAGTTTATTTTATATTCTATTGATACAGACTTCTATGATGCCTTGAACATAACTATCATGAAAATAAAATTGAATTTTGCATTTTCAGCTTAAATTGTGTAAAAGCTTCTGATGATGGCCGCTCACTCATATGTAGCATGAAATCGTGGAGTCTTGGCTATAGAAGAGCTTGCTTGAGAGGCCAGCTCCTTAATTTACAAAGGCTCATATGAGAACCTTCATCATTGGGATTGAGGAGCTAGCTCTTTTGTGAAAGCATTTAGTAAAATATATTTTAGTTGGGATTTTTTTTGGCTATTGTTATGCATATAATATTTAATAGTCCATTGCCCTAATCTGGGTTTCTAATTCAGACATTTTTGGACATTTCTGATAGAGAAAGTTACATCTTTTGGGTAAGATCTCTTCAGAGAGTGGGCCAGCCCGGTGGCGCACTGGAGAGTGTGCCACTTGGGAGTGTGGCGGCCCTCCTGCCGAGGGTTCGGATCCCATGTGGAGACGGGTTCCCGCTCAGTGGCTGAGTGCGGTGCGGGCGCAACACCGAGGGTTGCGATCCCATTGCTGATCCCCGGTACGGGCGTGACACCGAGGGTTGCGATCCCATTACTGGTCAGTAAAAAAGACAAAAAGGAAAAAAAAAAAAAAAGATCTCTTCAGAGAGAACATTGTAACTAACTTACCCCCAGCTTTCTCTTCTATAAGCAGAATAATCCAATTCTCATTTTTCAACTCCCCAGCTTTTCTAGGCTCTTCCCTGAATGCTCAGCAAGTTATTCATATCTATCTTTGAATATAGAGCTCTGAGGGGAGCTTAGCACGTTAGTGGGATATCTGAGGAAGATGGGAAATGCTCTCATTTATGCTTAAAGATATATTGAGAACCACCTCTCTGCTACACTCTCCTAGGTATTGGGAACATGGCAAGATGAAAAAAACTTGAGGGAGAGAGAGACTTGCCAACCAATAATGGCAATACAACGTGACAAGTGCTGCTATGGGTATGTACAAAGTGCATTTGTATGTTATAATCTTAATTTTGTATCCATTATCAGAATAGCATTTTAAACTGCTACTGCAATTCCTATTGCTAGTCAGATTTCTATCCAAATAATTTCTAATTCTTTATCTCCTACAATCAAGGTATACTTAAAGCACAGTTTTTATACTAAGTTTAAATCTGCAATTTTTTTGTTTGTTTTTGGCACCTAGTTGGTACAGGGATCTGAACCCTTGACTTTGGTGTTATAACTCCATACTCTAACAACTGAGCTAACCGGCAAGCCCTGAGTTTTGTTTCTTGACATTTGTACAATTTCATCTTAAATTGTTATTTTACCTTCTGAACACCTTTTTTTTGGCACCTCTGTTTGATATCACAGAACTCCATTTGTGATCTCCTAAATTTGAATGCTTTAGTTAGAGCTTCCAGCCAGGATGTAGTTAGCTAGTGAACAGTTGTCTGCTCTTGGTTATATTTTCTCAGCATGTCTTATAGGATCAAAAGCCTTCCTAAAGTCAAGCTAGGTTTTATCAATTAATTTTCTGTGACCTACCAGACCTACCACTCTGCTATGTAAGAAGTTGACTATGTATTACCAACATAGGACAAGTTCTTTGTGAAACCATATTGGTTATTAATGATTGTATAATTAGAAACATGCTCAAGAGTTCTGGTTACAATCCTTTTCTGAGTCTTCAGGAATCTCCTCAGTTCTCTGAATATTATACCAAGGTAGAGACCAATACTTTTGTACCACTCATTCAGTGTTGTCAGTTGGAAAAAAATCAGAGCCAGGGCTATCAGAAAAAAAGTGGACAAGTCCTATATCCTGGTCTTAATCTATCACATGCCAGCATTAGCTCCTTTGTAGTCCAGCATGAATCATGGCATGGTGCAAGCTTTTATTTGGTCACCATGAGCAAATGATCCCCATTTTTAAAATATTTATTTATTTATTTTTATTTTCGTGGCTGGCCAGTACAGGATTTAAACCCTGGACCTTGGTGTTATTAACACTGTGCTCTAACCAATTGAACTAACTGGCCAGCCTTCCCCCCCACCCTTTACTGATTTGTAATATACTGTTCAGGTTCATTGTGGTAAAATTGGGCATGATAAATAGTAAGATGATAAAAACAACCTGTAATTACCTTATTTAGAGATCAACATTGTTACCATTTTGGCATGCACATGCATGTTGGTGTATATGTGTGCATGTGTGTGTGTAGAATATATATATTAAACATACATATTGTTTTACAGCTTTCTATTTTCACTTAGTACAAGAGTTTGTTTTTCTAAGGTAATGCATATAACTATACAAATTTAACTTTTCAACATTGAATCTCAACTGTGTTCTTTTTATTGTTCAATAATACTTTCCTAATTCCCTGAGTAAAAAGAAACCTCTCCTTCATACATGCCTCTCTTGTAGCACTATCTTTTCAAAATTTAAGTAAATTCTATATTGTCTTAATAATTGTAGTCTCTGAGAATAGGATCCGTGTGTGATTTATCTTTATGTTTCTTAAATTTTAGCTACATAAAAAATATTTATTGAATAAATAAATAAACTTTAGTAGTAAGAATTGAAATCTTGGACCTTCGTGTTTTGATTTTAGTTCTGCCTCTGATTTTACTTGGTAACTCAATTTACCAAGGATAGAAAGAAAATAAAGCAATGTCTCACTTATCTAGCATCACCAAGTATGAAGTATGTTGCAGAAGCTAACATACCACGTAACTTATAACAGTTTCTTAATATTAACCATTTTGGATGAAACACTTTCTAATGCACTCCATACCTTATTATGTTTTTGAGCAAGTGAAACATATTAATGTAAAACATTTGGAAAATACAAACAAAAGAACCTCCATAATTCTACTATCTAGAAATAAACATTATTTTGATGTGTGTCCTTCCAACCTTTCTTCTTTATGTATAACTATACAGTACATGTAAAGTGTGATTTTCACCACAGATTTTTATTTAGTTGGGATCATAACAAATTACTATTTATAGCTGATTTTCTCATTAATATAAATGTCTTTACATGACAATAAATTAATGCCTAATAATCAATGTTGATGATTGTATAGTATTCCATTATGGGAATATGTCATAATTTATTTAACCTATCCTCCCCTTATTGAGTATTTAAGTTTTTATCTACTTCATACATTATACATTACAAAAAACACTATAATGAGTACTCTGGATCACACATCTTTGAGCATTTGTCAAATAAAAGTTTTAAATATCCTCTTTTAAGCTATTGAGGTTAGGGAAGCTTACAGTCCCTTTTATTTCCATCCCAAGATTTAAAAATATAGCTTGTCTGAATTTCTTTAGTGTATAAGATGGCCTAAGATTTAAAAAATTATTATTAAATAAGGGCATGCTACCCTGATTGATGATAATGGAATTACTCTCTGTCTCAAATTGATTCTAGAATACTTGTTTGGCTTCATTTTGGTCTTTTGTGGCATGAAAAATGGATCTCTTTAAAGTCTTATGAACTGAACAAATAAGATTCTAAATGTTCACATTTCTGGAAGAAGTTGATACCTAGCTGTATCTTTGTGTAGTTTCACACAACTATAGGTTAAGAGGGAGACTGGTTTCTGTGATCAACTCTGTTCCCCAGTTTCCATTTTGTAAGTAGGGACAGAGCTAATCACTCTTCTCATAGTGTAGTAAAAGTAACAACTAATGGGAACAGCAGAGTCACTATAATATGGCCATGAAAATGTGGGCAAATATTACAGCAGTGCCTTTAATTAGAAAATACAATGCATGTTGCATCCATACCTGTGTGTGTGTGAATGTGTGTGTTGGGGGGTTGGGGACTTGTTGGTCAGAGGGTACAAAGATTCGGATAGACTTTTGTCATTCTTGATAAAAGCACTTGCACTTGCTTAAGTTGTTGCATTAATGCTAAGCAATGTTTGCAGCTAAGTGTTCTAGATCAAAATATTTACTAGGCCAAAACATTTATAAGAAGGATGCACAGGGAAGTGAGCACCGGGTGTGGAGTAGGAAGACTAGGACTTTTAGCACTGCTTGTGCTGTCATGCTGGGTAAATCAAATAATCTCCCTTATTCTGGCCTTAACATCCTAATCTATTAAAAAGAAACTAATATTTATCAAGTGTTTACTAAGTGACAAGTTCTTTCTGAATGCTCCCATTCCCCCCAAGTGTAGTCACATTATTTAATTTAATCATCTCCAAACCAATGAAATCCATGTCATTATTATCCTATTATATGGATGAGAACACCAAGATATAAAAGATAGTCTACTTGGTCAGCTTCACAGAATAGAAAGTGGTGGAGCCAGGATTTGAATCCTGACCGTCTAATTCCAGAATGTGGGCTCTTAACCACAATCTCACGTGGCCTGTCTCTTTTTAAAAAAGAGGGGTAGGATGTAAGATCTTCATGCTTCCTTCTCTCTGTATCTCACGTGGAACTACCTTCATCAAGTATCTCTGTGAAAAGTGAAAAGGGAACTGGCCTTTTGCTTTTTTTTTTTTTTTTTTTTT
>NW_007726164.1:301129-314466 GCF_000696425.1 Galeopterus variegatus
TTTTTTTTTTTTTTTTTTTTGTCTTTTTTCGTGTCCGGCAACGGATCGCAACCCTCAGTGTCGCGCCCGCACCGGACTGGACCGGCAACGGGATCGCAACCCTCGGTGCTGCGCCCGCACCTCGCTCAGCCAGTGAGCGGGAACCGGTCTGTATGTGGGATCTGAACCCTAGGCGGGAGTGCCGCAGCGCTCCCAAGCGACGCACTGTAGCAGTGCGCCACCAGGCCGGCCCAGAACTGGCCTTTTGATGACTTATATACATCCCCAAACATCTAGATGTCTACCGTTTTAAACTTTTAAATCCAGCTTTTTTACATTCTGTTTCCCCAGCTTCTGTGGTTGTACTGCTACATGTACAGTTTTGATGCTAGTTAGGTCTAGGTGAAGAAATTAGAAACTGCAGATGTCCGCCTGGAAGTATCATAGTTAAACCTCTTGAAAAAAAATTATGCTCATTACTAGATAAGTCCTTTGAAAATCAGGATTGCAGTGTTTACCCATTTTGATGGCATCTACTATCCTCTATTTTAAAAGAACTTCGAGTATCTCTGATTTGGCATAGAGTACTGAAGAAATATTATGCATTTTGGGGATTGATGATAAAAGAAAAAGTTGATACTATTTTTTGCATAAAATAAATGACTTCATTGGAGATTGTGGGATTTTGCAATTGGGAGCTAGAGAGTAAGAGAGATGATTATTTTGATTTTAAATAAATCAATGCTGTTTGAGATCTGGTTCTATTCAAAAGCTGAGGGAAGTTGGAAATTACTGTTTAGTTTCGACATGTAACACCAAATAATATTAATTAATTTTGGCTGATTGGAGAGTTTTCCTCCAAATAGACTGCCAAAGAAAAAGTGGCCATGTTGTGTAGCTTGAAATTTAAAAAAATTAAGAAATTGACAAAATTTCATCATGTTTTTAGTTACTTTAAAAAAATCATTGTATTAGCAGAAATAAATCTACAAATACATCCTGAATTTTCACACAGCAATTTGGAATCTTGAAGTAAAAGTGGTGCATTTAGGTTGCCCATGAATAGTGTTCCCCAGCAGTTAAGTAGTTGTGTAGTTGTTGGTGTTATCTGTCCCAGTGCACCAGAAAAGAATGATCTGCAAAGTAGATGCCAGAGAGGAAAGAATAGGAGGCAAGGAGGGAAAAAAAGAACAATGGCTAACCAATACAGTATGAAGAGAAAGATGAAAGACATCTGAGCCTTTGGCCAAAGAGTTGAGGTCAACTCAACTCTTGCAAATGGGCTTTGTGGGATCTTTGGGGCCCCACAGAGCCTATAGGGTGTCTGCTTCATAGATCTCATTAAGAAGACGTTCAGGAGTGGTATTGGACTTGAATTTATGTCCCTTATAAGGAGGATATGTTAACCTTGCTTTAGTCAGTGAACTGATGGCTCCAGAGCCCCAGTGCACAGGAGGATGAATTGTGCTGTTGAGGAAGAACTACAGGTTGGGAAACGGGCTGCCCGGAGTCCGCTGTTGCTCATTGGTTGTGTGGCCTTGGTAAATTCCTTACCCAATCTGTGTTCAGTTTCCTCTTATATAAAACAAAGAGCTTGGTATTGGACCCTGGAACAATGATCTCTGAGGTTATTCACAAATTTTGGGCATCCTGGTCTCAGGTAGCCTAGCTCCCGGGGTTGGGGGATTTGCTCGGTCTGGGTGACTGCAGCCTTAGTGGCTTAAGGAAGACTTTGTCCTGAGGCTTATGCTTTATGTCACTGGGATTCTCAAGGGGATGCCTATTTGAAATTAATCCTGGGATTTTTTTTTAAAGCTTATTTTTATATGTTAGTACATTTTGTTCCTTCTTAAATTCTTAAACTCTTTGTGTGTGTGTGTAATAGCAGCACATACTCCCTGTGAACCTATTTATCTTTTGGAACTTCAGTAGAAAGAAATGCCATCAGGGGCCGGCCCGGTGGCGCATTCGGTAGAGTGCGGTGCTTGGGAGTGTGGCGGCGCTCCCGCCGAGGGTTTGGATCCCATATAGAGACCGGTCTGCTCACTGGTTGAGCGCGGTGCGGGCGCGACACCGAGGGTTGCAATCCCATTGCTGGTCGAGGTATGGGCGCGACACCGAGGGTTGTGATCCCGTTACCGGTCACGAAAAAAGACAAAAAGGAAAAAAAAAAAAAAAAAAAGAAAGAAATGCCATCAGTCAATATTTGAGGTTGATTGGATTTCTGGTAAGGAGTTACTTTTATTCTTGATCTGATTCTTGAGTTATCAGGAGACAAAGTTATGCTAACATCATCATCAGGAAACTACCTATAAACAAACTTCTTGATATGTAGTTTCATGAAATATGATTCTTAGCCAACTTTATCTTCTGCCTTTTCAACATTGGAATTAAGGTATTTACAATCCCCAGAAGATAGTGCCCTTTCTATAACAGAATGAAAATCAAGCCATGCTAATGTAATGTCTAACAAGTCTGTTAAAGAAATGCTTTCCTATTTGAGAAATTTGGAAAACAGTGTTTCTTTACTTGCTTATGTAAAAATGACTGATTAATCATTTGTTTTTGAACTGGTATAGATCCAGAAATGCTTTTTATGAAAAATTCTGGCTTTCCTGCAGGTTTTTCTTGATTCAATTCTGTATATAGAGGAATGGCCTGAATCTTGTTCAGACATTTTCATCATGTTCCCAGAAGGTATCAATTTTACCATCAGCTCATTTGACCACTAATGCCTATGAATGCACTTGAAACACCAACCAGGCATATTTGTGTTTCAGGTCACTGCCTAGGAGTACCTGTTGCTCAATTTTTATAAACTTGTATCAGATTAAAACAGGGGTTGGCAAACATTTTCTGTGAAGGGCAAGATAACAAATATTTTTGGCTTTTGCAGTCACATGGTCTCTGTTGTAACTATTCAGCTCTGTTGTTGTGTGGTGCAAAAGCAGCCATAGATAATATGTGAATGAATGAGTATGGCTATGTTTCAATAAAATTTTATTTATGGAGGCTGAAATTTACATTTCATGCAATTTTCTTTTTTTTTTTTTTCCTTTTTGTCTTTTTTCGTGTCCGGCAATGGATCGCAACCCTCAGTGTCGTGCCCGTACCGGACTGGGACCAGAAACGGGATCGCAACCCTCAGTATTGCTCCCGCACCTCGCTCAGCCAGTGAGCGGGAACCGGTCTGTCTGTATGTGGGATCCGAACCCTCGGTGGGAGTGCCACCGCGCTCCCAAGCGGCGCACTGTAGCAGTGCGCCACCGGGCCGGCCCCATTTCATGCAATTTTCATGTGTTGTGAAGTACTATTCTTCTTTTGATTTTTTTCCAACCATTAAAAAATGGAAAAACCTTTCTTACCTTTGGGCTATATAAAAACAAATGGTGGGGTAGATTTGGTCTGTGGGCCATAGTTTGCTGTATTCTGGTTCAGAAAACTGAAGTTATAAAGAAATGTTTAAAAGAACACAACTGATAATTTTTGATTGAGTGTTAAGCATTCACCTGTTTTCCCTTTTTCCTGGACACATTGCTTTAGACCTTATCCCCAGTCTCTCTCATAATTAAGACTGGCCATCTGACCAAGTTCTAGCCAGTGGAATATGAGCAGAAGTGATGTGTTGTTGCTTCCAGGCCGGGCCTATAAAAACCTCCCATGCGTGGTCCTCTATTTCTTTTCCCATATGTGGATTTTGGCAGGAGGTGGAAGGAGGCTGGTTCTTGTTTTGTTTTTACATGAGTGACAAATAAACTTCTTTTGTGTTAAGCTACTGAGATTTTCAGTTTTCTGTCACAGCAGCTAATATTATTACCTTAACTAATATGTCACTAATTTTTCCAGATGTTTTTGGTTTGATTCTTATACTAAATCGAACTCTCAAAGACTGCGTACTTGGATGAACTTGTTTTGTCCTCTTTTCTTTATTTTCTCCTTCTCACACTTACCTGGCAGACCATAGACTAGGTTCTTTTTCATGTTTTGACTTATTACAGTTTGATGGCCATTAGCTTTCACTGAGGCATGTTACAAAAAACAAGGAACATTGGTTTTTACCGTAGAGATGTTGATGAGGAAACTGTCCCTGATATGAAACCCACCTGAGAAATTCTTTTGGAGCTCAGGGCCAGGAAGAACTTATTTTCCCCTGAGGAACTTGTGTGTTTTCTTATCAACAAAGAGACTATCATTGAATATATTCCCTTTTCCCTTTTCCCTCTGGTTGCCAAGAAGCTCAGCGCCAAAGTTTTGGCTCAATATTAATAACTTTGTAGGACCCTATGGCCTACATATCTGCATTCTTAGTTTCCTCCTCATGTTGACCTTCTATTCTGCTGTGTTGTTTTCCTTGTTCCTGATATTTTTCATTTATATTTTTCAGTTTTATTGCTTGTTCTCTTATAAGCTTCCGCAGATCCTTTGTGGAACAAGGTGAAGTAAATAAAAAATGGCTTCAGCTTATTAATAGAATACACCAAAAACATTTCTTAATTACCAGTTTAGTGGTCTGGTAATTACAACTTCAAATTTAGTTCTCAGGCTCTCTCCTTTGTCATTGTCTCATGGTTTGGTGAGGGGATGGTTTTGCAATTAGGAGATCTCAAGTCCTTCACATTTTTCCAGTCTGCTTTAGGGAAAAGGGAATATTGTTTTACTTAAAGTCGCTATTTTTTGCCATAGAAAATATAAAAAGTTCAGATAAATTTAACTGATAGATGATAGAGTGGGATAAGATATCCACAATGTTTAAAAGCATCAAAGAATTAATATAAAGAATATGCAATGATCGCCTACTAATCAGCAAAAAAAGATAAGACACTCAGCAGAGAAATGGTCAAAAGATATGAAAAGGTTATTTCCATTAGGGTACTAGAAAATCTAACAAACATGTATGAACAGATGCTGAAACTTATCAGTAATCAGAGAACAGAGACAATTTAAATGATTTGTCACTTCATATTCATTCAATTGGCAAGAATTAAAAGGTGGATGATAGCAAGTATTGGCCAGGATGCTGGCAGTAGGGATATGTTGATGAGTGTCTAAACTAGTACAACCATTCCAGAAAGCAATCTTTCAGTATTTAAAATACGTGAATGTTTTATGACCCTTCTGAGGCATATATTCCAGATGTAGTCTTTCCTGAGTCCAGTAAGGGGATACACACAAAAAAATTCCATCACCGTCTTGTTTGTGGCAGCAGGGTATTTGAGGCATTCCAAGTGTCCATCGCAAAAGGAGTGCGTGAATAAAATGTGATAGATGCATATTTTGAAGTTGTTAGAAGTTAGATTTACAGTAGCATCTTATGATTTAAAAAGATAGTGTTCAGTGAAAAATGTATGGGAGAGTGGTGTATTAAGCATACCTTTTACATAAACTTAAAACAGCCACAAAGAGAATAACACAATATAATTTTAAAGGATTCAAACAAATTAAGTTAGTGAATCAAACCCATTGGAGCATGTATGTATAGAGGGGAGAGGAGTGAGAGGGACAGATGACTGTTTACCATGAACTCATCTCTCTGTACTGAAGGGAAAAGAAACGTATGTCATCCCGATAGGAAGTAAGCACTGTAGTGTTGTCTTCATATGTCCTGAGGTATCCAAATGTGATGTGAGAATACACGAGTGGTGGCAACACAGAATAGAAGGATGCACTCAGACTCACCTGGCTTCAATCTCAGCAACAATTCTGAATTTACCAGTGTTTTGCAGCAGCTTTGTAAAGATCTCTAGTTCAGTAAATGAAGCACCTGAATTCATTTATTCATTTGGGTGTACATGGTGGTTGTGAGTGTGAACTCTGGAGCCAACTCCTGGCTCTGCCGTTACTTACTGTGTGACCCTGGGCAAATGACTGAATCTGGCACGCCTCAGTTTTTTCCAGATGGGGATAACAGTGGTTCTTACTTCATAAGGTTATTGTAAGGAAGAAACAGGTTACAATTTTTAAGCCCTTAGAATGGTGCTTGGTACACAGTAATCACTATTTAAGTATTTATGAACTAAATAAAGCCATTTAACAAACATTTGAGTACCCGCCATGGGCAAGCACTGTGCTAGGTTCGGGGTAAACATCTCGGAGAAGACAACCTCGTCTGCTGCTTTCCTCCTGCCCTAGACATGGGTCCGTTGCTTCATTGCTTCTGCCAAGCTCCATCTATTGCCATACCTGGGTCCTTTTTCCTTTTCCCCTGCTTGAGTCTGTCTTTATTCTCTGACAAATATCCTAATTACTGAGAGATTGGGGCCTGAGGGAGGTGCACTGGTGTTTGAGGCCCCACTCCAGGAGAGTAGATCCTCCTAATGTTAGATGCAATCCTAGATATCAGTTCTCACCAGGCTCTGGCCCCTCTCATATTCCACTGGTGATGCTGCTCCCCCCTTATTGCTGGGTATCTGCCAGAACACCTCAGCAGGTCTGTCCAAAGATTCTTTTTGCTAGTCATTCCTGTCACAGTAAATGGCCCTTTCCAGAGGTTCAAGCCAGAAACCTACGACATCCTTGATTCCTCTCTCTTCCTCCCACCTAATCAAATCCATGAGTAAGTCCTGTTAATTCTACCTCCAGTATATTTCTTGAATCTGCCCAGTTCTATTGATCTCTGCCACCATCACCCAAGTCCAACTCACAGCCGTCTTGTACCTGAACCCCCGCAGCAGGTTCCTAACTGGCTTCCCTGCTTTTGCTTTCGCCCCCTGCATTTGGTATGCTACAAGGCGGCCAGAAGGGTCTTTTTAAAATGCAAAATTGGATTGTGTCTGATTTCTGCTCAAAACCTTCAATGACCTCCCATTGCACTTATAAATTAAATCATGGTTTAGTAGCATTAATTCTAAGAGCAAGATTTTTTTTTTTTTGACCGGTAAGGGGATTGTAACCCTTGGCTTGGTGCTGTCTGCACCATGCTCAGCCAGTGAGTGCACCGGCCATCCCCATATAGGATCCGAACCCACGGCTTCAGTGCTACCAGCACCACACTCTCCCGAGTGACCCATGGGGCCGGCCCTCTAAGAGCAAGTTTCATTTTTATTTATTTATTTATTTTTCCTTTTTTTATGACCTGTAAGGGGATTGCAACCCTTGGCTTGGTGTCATCCGCACCGTGCTCAGCCAGTGAGTGCACCGGCCATCCCTATATAGGATCCGAACCCACAGCAGGAGCCTGCCTCTGCGCTCCCAGCGCTGCACTCTCCCGAGTGAGCCACCGGGCTGGCCCTAAGAGCAAGTTTTAAAACCAGTGTATTCTAACCTTTGGGTCAACCCAGAGCATTTTGCTATGAAATTTTCAAAATTAAAATGAACACAATTACAACACTTAACTGTTTATTTTTCTTCTCTGTTACTAGATATTTTGCTGCTAAAATTAGTTGGGGTGGGAAGGGGGAAGATTGGGGTATAACCACTAGCAGCTTCTGCTCCAAGAAGCTGGTTTCTACGATCTTCAAGAAGGTGTATTGCCCTCCAATCCCCTGAGTCTTCTGTTTTGGGGGAAAGGTTTGTATTCTGTCTTCCTTGGGACCATGGCCCTGAGAAAGTCTCTTCAAGTTCTGATCAGGACCAGGATCAAGGACCAGCCCTGGGTCAAAAACCTAGGGTGCTAGGATGTGGGTGAACAAGCAGGGGGCACTGAAAAGTCAAGGCTGGGTCATCAGACAGTGCTCAAACCAAAGATGGCTGAAGCTGGGGATGACACAGACAGAGGGGAAGTAAAGGCAAATGTTCCTGGCTGGAGTTGAGGCATCTTGATCAGGATTTGAGGAGAGGGACAGTGAAGGGCTGGAGTAAGAACCAGAGGTGCAGACATGGAGAAGGCGAGGCCATCACAGCCTGGGGGAGAATAGTAGAGGTCTTCACCGCCTGGCAGGGCTTAGTGGAACCCTTTCCTCAAGTCACAGGTAAGCTTCCTCTTACTGACTCAGTTTCTTTTCCTCATCAGCCCAGTCACCACGAAGACCTTATTAGAATTTAATGCTCTCTAAGTCAGTGGGTTTCAATCTCTTTAGAATCACTTGGGAAGCTTTTTGAAAAATAGGATGCCAAGGTCCCACCCACCCAAGTCAATAGAATCAGAATCTCTAGGGGGATCAGAGTTGTGTGGGGTTGATGGGATTGGGCCTGGGCATGTGTGATTTCTTTAAATCTTCACCATGTGATTCTGATGAACAACGAGGGTGAAGAACCACTGTGTTAAATGCTCTTATTTTGAGCAAACAGTATCATTTATATCTTTTAAAATTATTTTGAAGTATAGAATGTTGCAACTAGGCAATACTTTACAGCAGTGTTTTTCAAACTTAAATGTGCATGTGAATCACCTGATCTTATTAAAAAGGAGATTCTGGTTTAGGTGGCTGGAAGTGGGGCCCAGGATGTGGCATTTCTCACATGTGTCCATTTATGAGGTAGGAGCTGCTGGTTTGAGGACCACCTTGAGTGCAGCAAAGCTTGAGATCTCACACTTAGGGAATATTCTTTGCCAGACCCTGTGCTTAGTGCTGTACATTCACCAAATTCTTACAAGCCTGTGAAAGAGGTACTACTTATATTTCCATTTTACAGATGAAACAACTGAGGCCTAGATAAGTTAAGCAACTTGCCCAGGATCATAGTGCTGGTAAGCAGTAGAGCCAGAATTTGAACTTAGGTCTGGTTCCAGAAGTTGTGAACTGAGCCATAGTGTAATAATACTCCAATGGCAAGATGGGGCTCAGGGAAGGGATGTTCAGAGACTTACCTTGAAGCTGTGTTTGTATAAGAAGCACATTATTTTTGGAAGGTTGTGTATTTATTTGAGATGGCCTCTGGAAGAGGGGGATAAAAATGGAGATTATGGAGGGGCTAATGCTCTCTAAGCCACCCCATGAGCTGTCCCTGTAGGCCATGCCTTCAGGTTGTAGGCAGGAAAAGGGGGTCTAAAGAGGGTGAGGGGTGTGCTATGTATTGCAAGGTGTGTAGCATTTCAATGACAGTATACTTCAGGCCTTGCTGTATATCTTATATCTTATACAGTTAGTTGGCCTATGACCTTGTGGTGACTTTGATGCCAGACTTGAAGCCCCTTGGACTGTCATGACCTGGCCCCCGCCTGCCTCCCCCACCTACCCAATAGCAGGCTCTAGACACGTTAACTCCTTACGGTCTCCTGAAGGCATCATAATCGTATACATAATATTTTCTTCTCTGTTGAATGTCTTCTGTTGTCCTTTCCATGTCAGTCTAAATACTATCTTTTGCTCAAGATCCCAGAAAATGTGTCTCCTCCAGGAAGAATTTCTAACCCTCCCGGTCTAGATTAAATAATTCCTTCTCCTTTGGTCTGTCATGGTTCCCTGTTTCTTTCAAACATAGCACTTAAGTAATTTACCTTTCTCTTTAATCGGACTGTGAACCTCTCTAGGACTGTGTTTTGCTTATCTTTGCCTCCCAGGGCTTAGTATAGTATCTAGTCTACAGTGAGATGGCTTAAAAGTGTATGTACTGAATGAATGAATCAGCCTCTTATTCCCAGTACAGTGTTCTTCTCACTTGATCATTTGACTAAACAAGCAGTTTTCAATCCCGATTGTAGAATTTTAAAAATACTGGGCCGGCCCGTGGCTCACTCGGGAGAGTGCGGTGCTGATAACACCAAGGCCCCGGGTTCGGATCCCATATAGGGATGGCCGGTTCGCTCACTGGCTGAGCGTGGTGCTGACAACACCAAGTCAAGGGTTAAGATCCCCTTACCGGTCATCTTTAAAAAAAAAAAAAGAAAGAAAAAAAAATAAAAATACCTGAACCACACCCTAGATCAATTAAATCAGACCTGGCTCACTCGGGAGAGTGCGGTGCTGATAACACCAAGGCCCCGGGTTCGGATCCCATATAGGGATGGCCGGTTCGCTCACTGGCTGAGCGTGGTGCTGACAACACCAAGTCAAGGGTTAAGATCCCCTTACCGGTCATCTTTAAAAAAAAAAAAAGAAAGAAAAAAAAATAAAAATACCTGAACCACACCCTAGATCAATTAAATCAGACCTCTTGGGGGTGAGGCACAGGCATCTGTGTTTTAGTGAAGCTCCCCAAAGATCCTAATGTGCAGCCAGGCTGAGAACCAATGGATTAACCTTACAGCGTCACTCCTGCTACACTTGGCATATAATAGGGGAAAGTAACTTGTCTTTTGTCTTCAAAGCCAAAAAGGAGAAATAGGAGTATTTGAGTAAACTGATGACTTACCTAGATATTTCATAAGTAAGTGTATGAAACAACTACTTTTTAGGGCTGGGATGAGGGATGTCATAGATTCCAATCATCAATTGAAAAGTTTGACACTTCTAAAAAAATTGGGCATCATTTTTCTAAAATGATATTTTAATGACTGTCAACAGTGCATCTCCCCAATCTATGCTATTTTGGCTGTTTTTTATCCATAGATCATTTGCCTTGAGAGCTGGAGAATGATCTTTAAAGCCTTTCAACAAATGACTCATATTTCTCTTATTTTAATATGATATGCTAATCAGCAGCCATCTTAGGAGTCATAAAATAAGGCAACAATAATATGAAGTTAACTGTAAAAACAGAGAGTTGGTTCTTTGTGGCTGTAGATGATACCAACAGTAAGCAAATCTGTAAATGCATCTGTCCATTCTCCAAGCAAATGGTAAATAGTTATCTACTTCTAGATAATTTGTGCTATGTATTTGGGGAATAAAGATTAGTAACACAAGACTCTACCTCCCAGAAGTTCATGCTCTTGTATGTGAGTGATCAACAGTGCGCCATGTTGTGCTGCAGTCGAGACTTACCCCAGTGAGCACAGGAGGGAAGAAGTGTTAGGGAAGGATTCATGTGGAGTTCAGCTACATGCAAGCGATACAGAACAATGGTGTCACAGGGTAAGGATAACATTTTAAATGGTACTGAAAGGACAGCTCCAGGCACATGGGGCTGTGATGTGTTTGTGTATCATTAAATTCATGGGACATCATAATGGACTTTTTTTTGGAGATTTACTTTCATGAAAGGCCCTCAATGAGGTCATTAATAGTATTTCAAAAGGTGTCCAACTGATAAACACATGGAAAAATCTGGTTTCATATTTTGAAGCAACAGTAACAGTTTCTCATGCCAGCAGAGAAAGCTATGTTGGTTATAGGTTGCTGTGCTAGTCAGAATCGACCACTTAGGCCTGTGATAAAAATGACCCCAAATATCATTGGCTAAAACAAGAAAGGTTTATTTCTTGCTCGCCCTTCATGTCCAAGGTGGGCTGGTGTGTAGGTGGGTGGGGAGTGGAGAATTCTGCTTCATGTAGTCACCTTTTAGAGAGATGGAGCTTTCACCATCTTAAGATAGTGGCCTGCTCCTGTGATACTTCAGGGCTCTTCAAAGTAGGGGAAGAGAAAAATGGAGTCAAGAACTGCCAATTAGTGCTTCTGCCTGGAAGCAACATACTTCACTTCTGCTCTCATTTCATTGGGCAGAAATAATTACTGGGTATGTCTAAGCTCAAGAAGATGGAGAATTATAATCTTTGTGTACCCTGACGTGGCAAACAGCTGAATATTGGGGAATGTTAATAATGTCTATTACAACCAGTCTCCTCATCCACCCATGTGTATGGGAAATAAGAGGATTGTGCTTTTCAGAAATGAAGAAAAAAGTGACTTCATTGTTATTGGTTATTATTCTTATTATATTTTGATATACGTGAGGTTGTTGCCAATCAGATTTTTATTTCATAGTTGTAGCAAGATCGGTCTTCGTCAGTATTAAAACTGTTATTTTAAGGCTTTGAATTTAAATTACCAAGAGTATTACATGAGATGACACATATAGGAATTCCAAATACCAACCAGTATTATGACTGATTGACAAAAGTAATTTTAATTGGTCCGGCCCGGTGGCGCACTGGATAAGTGCGCCGCTTGGGAAGCGCGGTGGCGCTCCCGCCCGAGGGTTCAGATCCCACGTACAGAACGGTTCCTGCTCACTGGCTGAGCGAGGTGCGGGAGCGGCACCGAGGGTTGCGATCCCGTTGCCGGTCCCCGGTCCGGTACGGGGGCAACACTGAGGGTTGCGATCCGTTGCCGGGCCCGGAAAAAAAAAAAAAAAAAAAAAAAAAAAAAAAAAAAAAAAAGTAATTTTAATTGAATAAATGTGCCCATACTGAACACCTAGGGATTACAAGAACAACTTCCATGTGGAAATTACCCCAGTGAGCTGATTTGCTCTGCAAGCCAGCAGTACAAATGCACACAAATGCAGGCATGTCACCACATTTTGACTATAAGATGTATTCTCTCTTTTTTTTAAATTGCGTTCAAAATCTCTCACACACTACCATCCTTTTCTCCTCTGTGCTCAGGAAAGATAGGAACAACCAATTTGGGGACGAGAAAGGGTGGAATCCTTTGGGGTAGATTTGGTGGGAGTGAAAAAATTCCCAGAGAGAAAAGAGGACTACCCTGCTTTTTCCTTCTGTCCTTCCTGGCTGTTTCAAGTGGTAAGAGGACTTATTCCCTCCCTAACTAGCTGGAGACTAGTGCTGTCCAATAGACCCTTCTACGTCTGCACAATTGAATATGGTAGCCACTAGGCACAGATGGCTATTGCTCACTTGAAATGTGGCTAATGCAACTGAGGGATTCAATTTTTAATTTTGTTTCATTTAATACGTTTAAGTAGCCATGTGAATCCACATGATATGAGAGAGGGAGGTTGTTCTTATTTCTGTCTTCTTGGTGTAGGTTTTTCCGAACATCACAACTATTTTATCTCCCACACAAGAAGTTGTTAAAGATGAGTTAGGCCAGCTGGAGGAAGGGGTGAGGGGCAGAGCTGGGCAGAGCCTGCTGCAAAGCCCCCATTCCTTAGCCTGTGCAGCTCAGGTTCCCATCATGAGCAGTGCAGGCCAGGGGACCAAATGATGCGCAGGGACTTCGCAGACATAAAAATGGGGACTATTACATGGATCTCAGACCTGGCCATTTTTAAAGGGAAGCTACAAGTTTGGGTATGGAGGGAAAAAAAGAGGCAAATGAGCCTAGTGTAGTAAGCTTTTAATGTAGCATCAGCATCTTTTAAAAAAAATATATATTTGGGGCCAGCCCGGTGGTGCACTGGAGAGTGCGCCGCTTGGGAGTGCGGCAGCGCTCCCGCCGATGGTTCAGATCCCATGTGGAGAGACCGGTTCCCGCTCACTGGTTGAGCGCGGTGCGGGCGCAACACCGAGGGTTGCGATCCCATTGCCGGTCCCCGGTACGGGCACGACACCGAGGGTTGTGATCCCGTTACCGGTCAGTAAAAAAGACAAAAAAAGGAAAAAAAAAAGTATATATATATATATATATATATATATA